>NC_068969.1:70984426-71284426 GCF_026419915.1 Harpia harpyja | reverse complement strand
CTGCAGAGGTATGTAGGCTTATTACTTATGTTTTAGATTTTTAACTGGTCCATGTGAATAGATGAAAGCTTGGTCCAAAGTACCTCTCCTGTGTCATATTCCTGGATGGTGCAAAACGTGATACTCCAGTTTGTATTTGTGTACCTCTTGGGGTTTTTAATGTTCTCCTGTATGCATGGAATTAGTTTCATTGCATGCAAGTATTGCATCTATTGAAAGTCCTAGGAGGAAAAGGAAAATACACCTAATAAAAGAAACCTGTTCGGAATCTCAATGAGTAATGGGTTCATGTGTGAAGAAGAGGGAAGCATATTGTACTAGAAAAAGTGTGGGCGTTTTTGGTGTGGGTTTTCAAATAACATGCATGCATGTTAGCCATATGCTTCACGAAGGATTACAACTTGCAGCTGAAGCACTCTAAAAGACTTTGAAAATATTACTTTTTAATTTTTTTAGATGTCTTGGCAGCTGTTGAGGTAGGGATTTTTTCCTTGAAGCTAACAATTTTTCTTCTTACTTAATTACAAGGATGAGGAAGATTCTTTTGTGATGAAAGCTATTATTCATGCCATCAATGATGACAATGTTCCTGGATTACAGCACCTTCTGGGATCTCTGACAAATTACGATGTCAATCAACCCAACAAGGTAGTGTGGGTCTGTGTTGCGGTGCGTGGGGGACTAGCTATCACCCTGTTGAATAGAGCAATGTGGTTGTAAAATAGAAATGTAACACCTGAAATGAAAAGGAAAAGACAAGTGGATGGGAAATAATTCTGCCTTTCTTTAGGAGAAATTTTAATGTGTTCTGTGTTCAGTCTTCCCAAACTACCTGAAAATGGAGCCCAAAATGTTTTTTTTTGCCTAGGTCTTTGAGAAAGTTTTAATCAAATCTATTGTCAAGATCTGTGGTATATGAGATATCAGCCTTTGCTTTTGTTTGCAGTTGTTGTTTCTTGTGGCAGATGAGGATGGCAGAATATGTAGGAATAACCAGGCTGCCAAAACTGACTTTGCAAAGCACTGTTAGAAACAACAGTCTTATACTGCAGAGACTGGTTATGTGAACATAATGTTAGGTGGTGTCCTTCATTTTCAGAAATGAAATTACTTGCTGACTACAGTATTTCAGTGTGCTGCTGCTGTACTAACGGGAGTATTGGAACTGAGACAAAGAGACCAAAGTTCTGTTGCTGGCTCTGCTGTTTAGCCTTGGATCTCTGCTCTAATTTTCACTTTTTTTGAATGCTTATACTGACCTTCATTCTAAAGTACTTTGAGAAATATGCATGAAGAGCACTATAAAGTAAAGCGTCAGTTACTTTACTGTGATGGGGCCTTGAACATTTCAAGAAGTCACTGTATTTTTTGTTTTAATGGCGCAGTCCCATTTAACTTTCCCATACGTTGCTGGTGGCTTATGTCTTTGAGGTGGTGTGGCAAATACCTTAGGTAATCTAGTTTCAAATGTAGATATTAAAGAATTTGCAAAGGGGAACATCCTTGCCAGACTGGGCTAATGAGAGCTTAACACTAATATTCCTAATTTGAAAAACATGCCTTTAATGTGTGGTGTATCATTTAGTAAATGTGAATTCATCCCAAAAAAATAGAAGATTGCTGTGCAATAAATTTCTTTGGACAAAGGGACAATTATTTTCTATACAGTATTCCCTGAAGACTTAATTTGAAACTGGAAATCCAGAGATACCGTTCAATGCCTGCCTTCTATTCCACTCTCTTTTCTTAATCCTTCAAAAATTAAATATATCGTTCTTGCTTGTATTTCGTTGTTAGCATGGAACACCTCCACTACTGATTGCTGCTGGCTGTGGAAACATTCAGATGCTGCAGTTGCTTTTAAAGCGTGGATCCTGTATTGATGTTCAAGATAAGGTCAGGGTTCTGCTTTGTCATCGTTCTGTTTAAGTTTTTCAGTCCAGTTGGCAGAGGACAAGCAGTTCAGACCAAGTTGTATTGGAAAGGAGAAAATCTGGGCTGTAGAGTCTGTTTCTGTCTTCCACAGCAAAAAGATAAAAGCAAATCTTTAATAATGTCATTTGTTACTAGTGCATATCCTCTGATTTTGATCACTTTATTAGCTGAAGTAAATTGAATTATACTAATCTTAAAATGTAGTTCATGCTTACAGAATTGCCTCAATTAGTTCAAATTAGTGATAGCCCTAAAACACAGTGGTGAACTTTATTTAATATGGCATGATAAATGCACATTTTAGCGATGGGGAATATCACAACTAAAACTTGTATGCGATGGAGGGTATGCTTTGCAACAAGGTTTTTTCAAAATGTGTTGTAACAATCTGGGGTTCATTTAAAGCAAACTTGAAGCACTGTCTGCTTCTTTATCTAATGGATGGTAAAGTAAGCAGCAGAAAGGTTTTTATCTCATGACTGTTCTTTCCAAAAATCTCCCTTAGAAGGGGGAAGAGGATTATCCTTGGAAACAGTGAGTGATCCTGTTAATCATCCTTGCATAGAGGGGTTTTTGTTGTCGTTGGTATGTGGGGTTGTTGAACCAATTCTAAGTTGTTTTATTTTAAAGTAAATGTGTTCATATAAGCTTGAATAGCTGTTCAATGTATCTGTGTACAACTAAGTGCATGTATACCTCAGGTGAAAATCTAGAATTAGGATTTTAAATTTATCGATAACATCTGTAATCAAATATTTTTGACAGGCTGGATCTAATGCAATCTATTGGGCTTCTCGACATGGTCATGTAGAAACACTGAAATTTCTCAATGATAATAAATGTCCTTTGGATGTGAAGGATAAGGTAAGAAAAAAATTCTTCTCCTTTTTCATGCAGACAACCTTTTTTTTGTAACTTTATCCTAGCAGAGAGAGAGGTCTTTCAATTGGAAAGATTTTCAGCTGTGCCATAATTCCAAGAATGTGACTGGCTTTTTTAGTGTGGATTTATAAGCTGACATATAGGGCTGTGATAACACAGTTTTAAAGTAGCTGGATGTACTGATTATTTTCCTGACAAATGTTAACGAAGCGTGCATATTAAATGTGGTGAGTACATGGTGGGTAGGTGGGGAAGTACAAACCTAAATTAATTTTTGCTTGAAGACTAGATTTCTCATTGGAACTTGGGGTAAAATCGTGATTCTGTTTTTCATTCCTCTTGATTTAAAATCACTTTTGTCTGACAAGTAAATTTGACTGTTACTAAGTTGAGCATAATGAAGTCTAACAGTTTATAGCTGATGAGCACTTAACCTTGTCTCCAGCAGTTTTACTTGAGCACATTTGCCCTAGAAAGTAGTTGCTGTTAAAATCTTACACCGTAGTGTTGTTTTCATACTAGCCAAAGCTCCAGTAGAGAGGCAATTATACTTGTGAAACACAGTTTGCTTTGTTGAGGGGACTAGTGCAAGACAAGGCACATTAGCAAAATTAGTGTTCAACTCCTGATGGGGCTACTAGGAAAGAGGTTACTCTCTTAATAAAAATACCATTTCTTTTCCATATGACTTCAACAAAAGGTTGCAAATAATTACATGTAATGACCAAAATACACCAGGATATACCAAGGTGTTAGGCCAGTTCCTTACATTTGTGTATACAGGGTGAAGGGGAAGCGTATGGAAATAGTATGATTAGAAATAGGATGTCTGTTTCAACACCAGTTGCGCGTGCAGCTGCCTCCCCATATTGCTCAGAAAACCTATTGTGGCTGTGACCCGGAACAAATTAAGTAGGAAAATAAGTTCTGAAAAAGGAAGGCCTTTGAAGAAATAACCTGTCAGGTGGTGCTGTATCTGTCACGTACAACTACAATTTGTAAGCGGGAAATCTCTTCTGACCACAGCTGTGCCACTGAGTTACAGGGAGGGAGGAGTACCCCATACAGCATACAGGCATTCAGGCTGTACGTGGAGGTGTATATCTAGGAGTGACATATGAAATTACACTGGCATGTTCTTCTGTAATTGCAGTCTGGGGAGACCGCTCTCCATGTTGCAGCTCGGTACGGGCATGTGGATGTGGTTCAGTTTCTCTGTCGCATTGGATCCAATCCAAACTTTCAAGACAAGGTGAGTCATGGACACTGTCTGTTTTTCTTCAACAAATAAGGCTTTAGTACCAGTGGTCAAAACTCTTAGTCTTGCCTTGCAGCCTCTGGCATGTTAGAATTTGAAAAAAATAACAAAATTATGGAGGTTTCAATACCTCTTAATGAAGACTGCAAAAAACAGTGTGCATGAACCAACTACTGTTAAAAAACACAGGTTTTCTCGAAAATGAAAGCATAAAGCTGGAGAAACTCAACATCACAAAGGTATGGGTGGTAGTGTGCGCTCTGTGAGTTCAGCTAAAGCTTTTTATTAGTTTTTGCCTTCAGCTTGGTTTTCAGCCATCATGGGACTTCTCTGAAGTGTCAAGCACTCATTTTTGAAAATGAGAGAAGGGCTCAGGAGGGCTTCATTGGAGCTCTGAACTCTTGTGAGAAAACAGGAAAGGAAAGGCTTAATAGAAAAAAAACATCCATTTGACCCAAATTTAACTGGGGGGGGAGGGGAGTTCCGTAAGCCTCCCCAGGCTGCATCCTCTAGGACTACCTTTTATTGTTTAAGCAGCAGCAGGCCAAGGAACCACAGGACAAGCTGTTCAACTGTTTCTTCAGATTTTTACAGAAACCTTGAATACAGCCCAAGCCCTATACTATTATCAGCATTGATTGTCTCCTCATTGATACTTGCCAGGTACAGAAAGGATATCCTGTCTCTTAGAATTTGATAGAATGACTTTTTTGGTGGGTTTTAATCCTCCCTGCTTTTCAGTGGGCTACTTTCAATAGCGTGTTTTTGTAAAACATTTGAGTTTCTTAATGATGTTCCACATAACTGTTATGTAGTACAAAGAGACTGAAGGTGAATATTTTGAAGCTTCCTGGGTTCAAGCAAAAAGCAAATTAGAACTTCAGTTACAACTGAACTCAAAATGCCTACAGTTTCAAATGCTTGTTGTGATGCGTGTTTAAAGGACGCAGGTTTCTAAGGACCCAAGTCACTGCCTACACTCCTAAATCATTAGGATGTGCCTTTTGAACATGGTAAGCAGAGTGATCTGCCTCAAACTGCAAGTCTAGGGGAACCATCCCACTCCTACCAGTTTGATGCCAGTGTCAGCAATAGATACCCAGAACCTGGAGAGGGATCACAGGTCAGCAGGAGAGCACCTGGAGAGCAGCACAAAGGAATTCCAGCCACTCCAGCCAGTAAGTCAGCTTCATCAGGGGCCCAACTTAAATGCCTCTATGCAAACGCACATAGCATGGCGAATAAACAAGAGGAGTTAGAGGCATGCACACGTATGCAGGGCTATGATCTTATTGGCATCATGGAGACGTGGTGGGATGGCTGCTATGACTGGAGTGTTGGAATGGAAGGATACAGACTTTTTAGGAAAGACAGGCAGGGGAGGCGAGGAGGGGGTCTTTGTCAATGACCAGCTGGAGTGCATGGAGCTCTGCCTGGGGATGGACGAGGAGGCAACTGAGAGCTTATGGGTCAGGATTAAAGGGAGGGCAGGGTCAGGTGACATTGTAGTGGGGGTCTGCTACCGGCCACCTCACCAGGAAGACCGAGCAGATGAGGCCCTCTATAGACAGATAGGAGCAGCCTCACGTTCACAAGTCCTGGTCCTCATGGGGGGCTTCAACCACCCCAATGTCTGTTGGAGGGACAACACAGCAGGGCATAAGGAATCCAGGAGGTTCCTGAAATGTGTTGATGATAACTTCCTTCTCCAAGTGGTGGAGGAGCCAACAAGGAGAGGTGCTATGCTGGACCTTGTTCTCACTAAGAAGGGGCTGGTGGGGAATATGAAGCTCAAGGGCAGCCTTGGCTGCAGTAACCATGAAATGGTGGAGTTCAAGATCCTTAGGACAGCGAGGAGGGTGCACAGGAAGCTCACTACCCTGGACTTCAGGAGAGCAGAGTTTGGCTTCTTCAGAGATCTGCTTGGTAGAGTACTATGGGATACAGCCCTAGAGGGAAAAAAGGCCCAGGAAAGGGTTAATATTCAAGGATCACCCCCTCCAAGTTCAGGAGCAATGCATCCCAACAAAGAGGAAGTCAGCCAAAAATGCCCGGAGGCCTGCATGGGTGAACAAGGAGCTCTTGGACAAACTCAAACACAAAAAGGAAGCCTACAGATGGTGGAAGCAAGGAGAGGTAGCCTGGGAGGAATACAGGGAAATTGTCCAAGCAGCCAGGGATCGGGTTAGGAAAGCTAAAGCCCTGATAGAATTAAATCTGGCCAGGGACATCAAGGGCAACAAGAAAAGTTTCTATAGGTACAGCAGTGACAAAAGGAAGACGAGGGAAAATGTGGGCCCTCTCAGGAAGGAAATGGGAGACCTGGTTACCTGGGACATGGAGAAGGCTGAGGTACTTGACTTTTTTGCCTCAGTCTTCACCAGCAAGTGCTCCAGCCACACCGCCCAAGTTACAAAAGGCAAAGGCAGGGACTGGGAGAATGAAGAACTGCCCACTGTAGGAGAAGATGAGGCTTGAGACCATCTAAGGAACCTGAAGGTATTTAAGTCCATGGGACCTGACGAGATGCATCTGCGAGTCCTGACGGAACTGGTGGATGAAGTGGCTAAGCCACTGTCCATCATATTTGAGTAGTTGTGGCAGTCTGGGGAAGTTCCCACTAACTGGAAAAGGGGAAACATAACCCCTGTTTTTAAAAAGGGAAAAAAGGAAGACCTGGGGAACTACAGGCCAGCCAGTCTCACCTCTGTGCCCAGCAAGATCATGGAGCAGATCTTCCTGGAAACTGTGCTAAGGCACATGGAAACTAAAGAGGTGATTGGTGACAGCCAACATGGCTTCACTAAGGGCAAATTGTGCCTGGCAAATCTGGTGGCCTTCTACAACGAAGTTACAGTGTTGGTGGACAAGGGAAGAGCAACTGACATCATCTACTTGGACTTGGACAAAGCATTTGCCACTGTCCCGCATGACATCCTTGTCTCTAGATTGGCGAGACATGGATTTGACAGATGGACCACTCAGTGGATAAGGAATTGGCTGGATGGTCATATGCAGAGAGTTGTGGTCAATGGCTCCATGTCCAAGTGGAGACCAGTGACAAGTGGCGTTCCTCAGGGGTCAGTATTGGGACCAGCTCTGCTTAGCATCTTTGTCGGTGACATGGACGGTGGGATTGAGTGCACCCTCAGCAACTTTGTCAACGACACCAAGTTGCATGGTGCGGACAACACCAAGCTGTGTGGTGCAGTCAACACGCTGGAGGGAAGGGAAGCCATCCAGAGGGACCTTGACAGGCTTGAGCGGTGGGCCCATGTCAGCCTCATGAAGTTCAACAAGGCCAAGTGCAAGGTCCTGCACATGGTTTGGGGCAATCCCAAGCACAAATACAGTCTGGGCAATGAGTGGATTGAGAGCATCCCTGCAGAGAAGGACTTGGGGGTATTAGTGGGTGAAAAACTGAATATGAGCCAGAAATGTACTCACAGCCCAGAAAGCCAGTTGCATCCTGGGCTGCATCAAAAGAAGCGTGGCCAGCAGGTCGAGGGAGGTGATTCTCTCCATCTACTCTGCTCTCGTGAGACCCCACCTGGAGTCCTGTGTTCAGCTCAGGGCCCCCCTGTGTAAGAAGGACTTGGACCTGTTGGAGCGGGTCCAGAGGAGGGCCACAAAGATGATCAGGGGGCTGGAGCACCTTCCCTATGAGGACAGGCTGAGAGAGTTGGGGTTGTTCAGCCTGAAGAGAAGGTTCCGGGGACACCTTATAGCAGCCTTCCAGTACCTAAAGGGGGGCCCTACAGGAAAGATGGGGAGGGACTCTTTAACAGGGATTGTAGTGATAGGATGAGGGGTAATGGTTTTAAACTGAAAGAGGGTAGATTTAGATTAGATGTAAGGAAGAAGTTCTTCACTATGAGGGTGGTGAGGCACTGGAACAGGTTGCCCAGAGAAGTTGTGGATGCCCCCACCCTGGAAGTGTTCAAGGCCAGGTTGGATGGGGCTTTGAGCACCCTGGTCTAGTGGAAGGTGTCCCTGCCCATTGCAGGGAGTTTGGAACTAGATGATCTTTAAGGTCCCTTCCAACCCAAACCTTTCTGTGGTTCTATGATTTTCATCTCCTTGGTGAGCCATCTGTTTTAAACACTGGATTGTCCCTCAGCACACAGGATGTAGAAGTTGCTTACCAATGAGGATCAGTTTTCAAGTGAGAGAACCAAGATAGTTAGCTGCAGAAGCACGGAAACATCTAAACTAAGATTGCTGACATGCAAGGTGTTGTCAATAGATAGTTTTATGGTGAGAAATACGTACTCTCAGAATCCAGGTAATGATGACAGTTTAGTGTGTTACCATAATCACTTTGTATGTCAGCAGGAGTTATTCTTCCTTTGAGAACGTCAGCATTAGAAATTACAACATCTTTTTACAGGGCTTACTTAGTAGACTGTCTTTTTTCTTTCATGTCACCTTCCTGTCTTTCTAAATTAAGCTGGGGTTTTGTTCCTCCTGGCATTTGGTTCAGCTCTGTTGGGTTTTTTTTTTATTTCCCATGTTGACAGGAAGAAGAAACCCCACTGCATTGTGCTGCTTGGCATGGCTACTACTCTGTTGCCAAAGCACTCTGTGAAGCAGGTTGCAACGTGAACATTAAAAACAAAGAAGGGGAGACGCCACTCCTGACAGCATCTGCTAGGGGTTACCATGATATTGTGGAATGCCTGGCAGAACACAGGGCTGACCTTCGTGCAACAGACAAGGTTAGTTTGAGTTGCTTTTGGTCAGGAATTACGTCCAGAGATCACAGGTGTCAGAGCCATGTCTCTGAATTGCTTCATTTGAACGCTGCAAGCCAGCATTGTTTCAATGATGTGGGTTTTCTGAGCAGTTCATGCAGAGACTATTGATGACAGCAATAGTCTTTAAAGTTGCCCACTGATTATTTTTCCACAATTGAGTTTTTGCTGATTCATTATCACCTTATCAGTTACTACCTTATGAGTAACACTCTGTGAAAAATGGCAGGAACATTGGGTTCTGTAGTTGGTAACAAACTATTAACTTAAGAGAAAAAAGATGGGTTTACTGTTTGCCTTTGATTCCTATGGGTTGGCTAAATCACACCTATTTCCAATAAGCTAAATTCTGACTACTTAAAAATATAACTGTATTGATTCAGAATTGGGTTTTGTCTTTCATGGTGTAATCCCAACAAACAAATTTGGCATTTCATTGCTTGCAGCTTTGGTATGCTTGTTCTTTTAGCTACCTTTATTGCTGATAGTTACTAAATAGTTATTAAAGCCAGTTCAGAAAAATGCTTTTGCTTCTAAAAGAATTAAATTGTTTTTACCGGTCACGTTGTCTCTTGAAGTTGTTCCGCAGGGCAAGAAAGCTCTGTCTCTGAAGTTACTGATCACTAAGCAGTTTGAATGACATTTGCATCACTAACTTCTGTCAGTAAACACATGGGTGGTTTACAGTATCCAGCTGGTTGTTACAGTTGGTCACTCTTCCACCTCCTAGGGAAGTCGTCAGTAGAGAATGTGTATTTGCATTTCATCCATTCCACTGCAAAGCTCAGTAGCTTAATAGAAATTTGCTTTCATCCCATAGCTGATTTGTTCAGACAGATACTGTGCATCTCCCTGCCTCCACCCTTAAAACAAAAATTAAAACCACTCTGATTCTTGAGGCAAGGAGATACACCCAGTTAAGTGAAATGATTGTGACTCTGCAAAATGTTTTGGGTTTTAGCATTATTAAATCTTGCTTACGAGCTGTCTTGTGATTTCAGGATGGTCATATAGCCCTACACCTTGCTGTCAGAAGATGTCAAATAGAAGTAGTTAAAAGTCTTATCAGTCAAGGATGTCCTGTAGATTTGCAAGACAGACATGGCAACACTCCCTTGCATGTGGCCTGCAAAGATGGGAATGTTCCTATTGTGATGGCACTCTGTGAAGCAAGTTGTAATTTGGATGTCACTAATAAGGTATGGAATACAGATACTGAGCTACTTTGTTTAATAGCTCGCCTATTGCATTAGATGACCTTTTCCAGTTCTTTGATATGAAAAATGTTTTTATTTTTTTATCTCTTAAAGTGGCCAAAAGCAAAGCATTAAATGACCCACCTTGCAAATTCACCTGTTTGTTTCAGTTGAATAGACGATTAAAGATCCATGAAGAGCCCAAGTGAATTATTCCAGTGTATTTTGCCACTCAACTCTAATGTGGAAATATGTGCCAACCTTCTTCCCTAGCTGTATAGCTTTGTTTTGTGCAGATTACATCTAGGCACTGAAGAACAGATGAAATGCATTGCTGCTGGCCTTGATTTGATGTGATTTAGTAACAGTAATGTATATACAGAGTTGGAGACTGGTACGTTTTTATGAAAAATCTGCCTCGAAGTCCTGCAAATTAAATTAAAAGATCTGCACTGTCATCTAACAAGGGATTTAACTCAACTGCAGATTATATTCCTGGTTATAAAAATAAGTGTCATATTGGCTGGTTTATGTTCTGCATTGAGTTGATTTATTAAAATAAATCCTAAGAAAACATTTATCTCAGAATAGAATAGCTTTATTTTAACTATTAAACAAATTGTCACTGGCAGGGTACAGGAAATCTCGGAATTAAAATGTTAAATGTAAAATTATTTTCAAGAGTTGAAGTCAGCAGTCTGTGTAAGGTGCTTTCTTACTGCTCATTGTTTCACAAACATGTGACAATTGCAGAAACACTTGGTAAATGTTACAACCCTAAAAATGTTGATTCCAGTGCATATCACTGGATGACTGCCAGCTAAAAATGTGAACTGTCCATAATTGTTGTAAGCACTTTCTAAAAAGAACGTTTAATAGCCTGTCCCTAAACTTTGAGGTACTAGTGCCTTGTTTGCTTCTTCTGTTGTGCTAGTGCTGTAGTGTATGGGATAACTGAATGTGATGCTTTACAGGTTTAACATTCTGGCTTTCCTCCTAGAGATCTTTAAAAGAAAGCAAGCTGTTTCAGGAAACTTTACTTTGGTTAGTTTGAATAGGTTACAGTCAGCCATTGGATTCTGCTGACAGGTTATGGGGCTTAGGGTTTGATATTTAGCTCTGAATAAACCCCTATTTAAATGTTATATATGCTACAAAGTTTAACAGTTACTCATAGGAATCTTTATGTTGCTATCTGCAATTTGTTTGATTCAGGTATTCTAGCTTCCTTTTTTTTCTGGAAAAGTACATACTCTGGCAATAACATTTTCTAGTTAACACTTCCGTTTATTACCAAAGCACTGACCTTCTCTGTATTAGCCAGCTGAAGAAAGTTGTGGGGCTTTTGGCTTGAGGGTTGTCTAGTGCAATCACTTTTGGTTTTAATAGTTAAAATCATGAGCTGCCAAGTGAAAAAAATTAAAATAATGACCTCCCCAGTCCTGACTCTGAGCTTAAACCTGATTGACTAGGCAATTAAATCCAGATCCACAGCTGAGAACACATTTTGGGGAAGGTGAGTTAATGCAGCGCAAGGCTGGATTAGCACCTCTTTGCCTAATGGAGAATGCTGAGCTGGGATCAGTGGCCTGGCTGCAAGCATGCTGTGGAAAAAAAGTCGGTCTTCAAGTGTTCAGTGGGGGTGGGATCATGGTTACAGAAGCCGTGGTTATAGTTTGTGTCCTGTTATTCTTTTAGAAGTCATGTACACTAGAGTGATTTTTAGAGCGCTCTTTATTTGAAAGGGTGAGTTTGGATCTTCTCAAATAGAGAGGCTTTATTTCTACTGGTCCTCTTCAGCAGCGAGCCCTGTAATGGGAGTGCATTAACATAACGACCATTTATCCTTGGTCCTCACATGTGGCATTGTCCAACATGTACGTAATACCAGTTGAAGGCACAGTTTGTTTCTTCCACAGACTGTGTGCAGTAGAACATCATACACATTTATTTAGAATCATAGATTCACAGAATCATTTAGATTGGAAAAGACCCTTTAAGATCATCAAGTCCCACCATAAACCTAACACTGCCAAGTCCACCACTAAACCATGTCCCTAAGCACCACATCTACATGTCTTTTAAATACCTCCAGGGAGGGTGACTTAACCACTTCCCTGGGCAGCCTGTTCCAATGCTTGACAACCCTTTCAGTGAAGAAATTTTCCCTAATATCCAATCTAAACCTCCCCTGGCACAACTGGAAGCCATCTTCTCTCATCCTACCACTTGTTACCTGGGGAAAGAGACCAACACCCACCTCGCTACAACCTCCTTTCAGGTAGTTGTAGAGAGCGATAAGGTCTCCCCTCAGCCTCCTTTTCTCCAGACTAGACAGCTGCTCCTCATAAGACTGGTTCTCTAGACCCTTCACCAGCTTTGTTGCCCTTCTCTGGACACGCTCCAGCTCCTCAATGTCTTGTAGTGAGGGGCCCAAAACTGAACACAGTATTTGAGGTGCGGCCTCACAAGTGCTGAGTACAGGGGGACAATCACTTCCCTAGTCCTGCTTGCCACACTATTTCTGATACAGGCCAGGATGCTATTTGAGTTGAGTTGTAGGGTTTTGAGGAGCCTTTTCAGTTTCTGGTTGTCAGGAAGTTAGCTTTGCTTTCAAATACTCTCTCGTGAAGTAATTTTATGTGTTTGTTTCTGAATGTAGGCTTGAAACAGGGAGAACAACATTGAAAGCATGAAAATATGTGAAGTAATAGTAAGAGGAGTTACAAGCAGAGTATATGGTAGTGATATTTCTAACAGTACCTCTGAACATGAAAGACCAGAAGTGGGTGTCATGAGGACCTGTTGTCAGTGGAGAGATTGATGGGGAAAAGCAAAAACTGGGGAAGCAATACTTACAGCACTTTCCCTCTGTCACTGAAAGCACAAATTCCTTCAGACTGACTTCTTGCATTGATCCCTTTTATTCCTTTGGGTGGAAGAGGAAGACTGCAGATATGTAATCTTCAGTAATACTTGGATTGAAATAGAATCCAGAGCTTTGAAGGTTAAGGATGTAGTGTTGCTTAACTGGTTTATATCTAATTAAGCAAAATGCAATTAAATTTACTGGAAATTAGAAAGACATTCTCAAATATAGCAAAAAAACTCTAAAGGATTCCTCCACAGTTGTGGGGGATTTAGCTATAAAATTGTTTCCCATTTTTTAAGTATTCAGTCTAGCCTTTGTTTTTAATTGAGCTTTAAGGAGTTGTGTTTAAGCTGTAATCAAAAGTACATTTTCTTACAGTTTTTGCAAGACCTTTGCTGTGTTTCAGTGTGTACAGTATGTTTGATTATTAGTCATAGAATTTGGAGTGAAGTTCTTTGACTAACATAATGACACTTTTTTCCCCCATGTTAGTATGGAAGAACACCTTTACATCTGGCAGCAAACAATGGCATTCTTGATGTTGTCCGGTTCCTATGTCTTACTGGTGCCAACGTAGAAGCTTTAACCTCTGTAAGTATTGAGAGATACTATTACGCTTCTTGCTTCTTTCACGTATGATAGTAGGAAACGAATTCATCTCTTAGAGAGGGGTGGAAAAAAGGACAATGGTCTAATGTAATGACATACTGAAATTTTTTCCAAAAAAAAGTTAGGCTGTTGTATGTCCACAGCTTGAAAAGCATTCTCTGTTGTCCACTTGTTCCCTTCTTACAACGGAACTTAAAACTGATTAAGGTACAGTACAGCTACCACTTCATCTACACCTAAGAATTTCTTCACGTAAGAATTACTTGTAGCATTGTGTTTTCTGTAAGCACAGTGGGCCACTGTCATTACAATGTATGTCATTTCATATCACATACCGTTACCATACAAATGTATTATGTATATCTTAAATATTTTTCTTGCTTTCAGGGAATTAAAAGGTTTTATTTTCATGGTGCAAGATGTGCGGGTGCATGAATGAGTGAACTAGCATGCAAGTATCCTTGTAAAACGAATCATTTATCTCATTTATCTCATTTATGCTTTTCCACCTGTTACCTCAGTCAATAAATTAAGCTTCCAGATCTGAGTCTAAATTTTCAACAGAGATGTGAACTGAACTGCTAGCATCTGTCAATGTAAACATTTCAAAATGCTTTTTGGGGATAAATTTGACCTAGAGTTCTTCCTGCTGTACTTGGTGCTTGTTGCCAATGCTGTGGGGTGTCCTTCACCTGCTCCACAGGCCTTTCTGGTTACTGTGTGGTCTGATGACCATGAACTTAAAAAATAAAGCTCGTCAGGCAGTGCCCTTGCTAAGGCATTGCTCCATAAGGGAAGGTGAGCTAGGAGCCAAGAGTAAACAGCAAGGCAAGCAGGGACAGTGTCCTCACCAACAAGGGCCCAGTCCCACAGTACCCAAGCAGAGCAGGTCCAGTGATGGCAACCAGCTTCAGCCAAGGGTCCGGGTCACCAGACAAGTCCCTAACAATGAAGTAGGTCTGAGTTAAGTCAAGGTCAGGAATTGGGCTCGGTGACCATGGTCAGCCAAGGGTCTAGTGATCACCAGGCAAGTCCATAGTGAAGAGGTAGGTTCAAGGTCAAACCCAGAAGTTAGGGACTGGGTCAGTGGGATACATGGCCACATGCAGGCATATAGCTGTAGTGTTGCTCAGGTGAGGACCAAGGGCTAAAGCCTCAGCTTAAGAGTAGCGGCTAAGCAAAAGGTAGTGCGAAAGCCCCTGATGGGCCTTCTTTTCAGGTCTTCTTCCTTCACAGTCTGAACCAAGATCAGACAGCTGTATCGGACAGCTGGTCTTGAGCTCAGGAACCTGTTAGGAAGTGGCAGTGGAGCTCTGGGTTACAACGGTGCCATCCCATTGTTATAAGTAGGCTTGCTCTTTGCACACATCTGCTTAGACTTTTAGCAATTTGAACCATTCCTGTTGCCATTTTTCCAGTTTTGGGAGCCGGCACCTCTATCCCATTATAACCATGCCCACTGATCAGGCTCTGGCTGAGCCACTGCCATTCACACTCTTTGGCAAATACTCACCAGATGGTTATTTCCTTTGTGTTTGTGCCTGAATAGCTGTGACTGAGCTAAACAAATGATATATCAGAGTACAGCTGTTTAGCCAAAGCCAGGCTTGAAGCCAAAACAAACCCCCACAGAGCAATGAAACACCAGCAAGCAAGGGTGTCAAGTTACCCAAGCCATGCCAGGGCAATTGTGGTGTCCCCGTTGAGAGGTGTGGGACCTCCTCTGATTCAAAGGGACAGTGCCCGTGCAGGGATCTGTCGCTGCATACGTGCTTGGTGCTGGAGTTGGCCAGGCCATCTCCCAAGCTTGTGTTGCAACAGGAGCGTACTGCGCTCTGGAAGAGCGCAGGGCCAGGCTGTAGCAGTCCTGCTTTGGACTTAAGAGGAGGCCAAAGATTTGAGGATCTGGGTAGAGTTCACACTTAAGGTTGGTGAAGCCTGCATCCTGTTACCACAGGGCTTCTCAGGAAGGGGATCGAGGTTTCCCCTTTCTTTGAAGGTTTTGGATTCCCCTGGATGTGCCTAAGACTGGAAACTTGGGAAGCACTAGAAGTATTGAAGCAGTTCTGATGGCAGGCTAGCTGCCCAGCCGCTAGTCTGCTCTTCCTCTCATGCAGCAAGCGCTCGAGATTAGCTGGGATTTGGAGGGTAGGGTCAGCACAGAGAGATTCTTCCTGTTTGATATATCTTCTCTAAGGAAAATTAATTTTAAAAAATACATTCAGGTGTTTCTTTACTAAAGTTGCAATTATATGTCAACTATGGAAGGAATTTAAGCGTAAAGTATTGGTCCAAATTTAGTCAGTTCACACCATCAACTACAATTTTGGCTGTTTCTTGGTAATGTTCTGTTCCTGTTCTGTCTGAATTATCTGACATTCTGGAGTACATAATAACTTTTATGGAAACCTGAAAATGGCTTCTGTAGGTGGACAGTCAAGTGTCAAAGATATTTATTTCATATGTAGGGATAATAATTACAGTAACCTCAGGACTACTTAAGACAATGCAGGTTTCACATGAAAAACTAGTAAAATCAAAGATAGAAACCCAAGAAAGACATCTTAGTTTTCCAGTACTACCTCTTAATAATTGAAAGCTCTTATCTGAGAGAGTGAAAGAAGCAAAGTGCTCATAAATTAGTTGCCTGTTACCAAAATTTAAAACAATACAATAGCATTAATGTAGTTTTAAGAGTGAAAGCAGTGAGCAGTTTTCTTTCAGCCTATTTAATATTAAACACCTGACCTGTGAAGCATGGGTGATTAATTGGCAAGACCAGAATGCTGAAGGCAGCTTTGCTTCTCCTTTTAAATTTGCTGATGCAATTTAAACCACATCCCTTACACTGTTCTTGCTTTGTGGAAGCCTCCAGTGACTGATATGCCACTGTCATTCCTTATCCATTAGTAAAGAAAATTTACCTGCTATTCATGTGAGTGAATATGCTGATGTGTCCCCTCTTGGTGAACTGTTTAAACTTTTAGATCTGTTCAGTATGTAATATCTAGAAATCACTATCATCCTCCCATTGGTGAGAAGAGGAATTCAGATGGGGAGTATTGGTATTGCTCTCATGCTCTGAATTCAAAGTATCTTGTTACAGTGGCATCCAGATGCCAATTTGTAGAAGAAATGCCATTGTTCTGCACTGTACCATATTTTTTTTGACAATTTAAAAAAACAGGGATTCTGGTGGGGGTAATCATTACTGGTTGTTGGCTTTTTTTTACTTCTCTGTATTTCATTTGCATCTGACAGCAATTCTGTTAACTGCCTTGAGCAGCTGAGCTGTGTTGTGATTTTTTGTATTGTGGGCAAAAGGAAGGAACTGCTGCTAACAATTTGTGTTTTAACAGGATGGGAAAACAGCAGAAGATCTTGCCAGAGCAGAGCAGCATGAACATGTAGCCAGTCTGCTTGCAAGACTTAAAAAGGTTGGGAATGCATTAATTTTAACTGAGGTTTTCATGTTTTTAAGATACCAGGAAAAGTTTGACCATGGCAAATCATACGATAAGGTATTCGTCAAAGCCATTCTAAAAGCTGCTGCAAAAATCCTTACTGGAATGCTGTCTTTTGACAGCCCTCAGTTAAAGCTATTATGTACGTATTAACAAAAATGGCTAAGCTAGTCTGCACCACTGATCTTACACTGTCTCTGATAGGGCCTAGCAAAGCATCTAAGGTGTTTAGAAGAAACTGGAAAATAAACTATTAAGAATTTGCACATCTCACAAGAGGACTTAATTCCCCACCATCACCATTTTAGTTAGATTAGGGTTATGAAGTATGAGGGGCCTGTGCCCCTTCTGGAAACTCTAATACCGTATGGAATAGTTGCATAAGTTCTCAATGTTTACTTTTAATTCTGCAATTTCAGTATCTCCAAATCGCAACTAGAACGGAAAGCTGATCTGGGCTTGTAAGGCAGTAAGTCTGACACATCTGATACGCATTGATTATTGTGAATAGGCAGCATCACTCATGCTGTGAAGGTTCAGGGACCACTTGCCTGGAGATCACAGGCAAGAACCAGACCAATTAAAACAATCCTGTTTTAATTATGCTGATGGTTCTGTGGAACACTGAAATAAATGACCATTTCAGAGTAGCAGTAGAGGATGGTGTGTACCAGGCATTGCCAAGGTGGAAGTAGAATCATGTCCTGTAGTCCTGCCAGTAAGTCTGTACTTACTAGGATTGTAAAATATATCAGTGAAGATGTCAGGAAGTGCCAAAGTTCAGGCTTCCTTTGCAATGATAGCTTTCGTAAAAGTTTGTTTTAACAGGATCGATTTTGCATAGTTCTATCCCTGCACCAAACCCTTGTCTGTGTCTGCATGCAGGTGGATAGATTTGTGTTTTAGTTATGATGTAAATAGGGAACTAATAAAAGTTGACTTAGAACAAAAGGGAGAAAGTCAGATAAATCTCTTCTGAAAGAGATGTTAGTAGCTGTAACTCTCTTCTTGTTAGCAGAGTATTCTTAATTAGTAAAGGCCTGCCTATATATAGGGAAAATGTGTGATAATTACATACTTCATCGGAGTATACTTTGCAAGAGAGTCTGATCAGTTGAAATTGATAAATTACATCAAACCACTGAAAATATTCTAGTACTACTCAAAATGGTCAGTATCATCTAGTACAGAGCGTACCTGATGCTTGTTTTATTTTCAGTGCCTGTGGAGGGTTTTGTCCCTAATAGCATGTACATGAAGAACCTACTGTCATAGTGGCTCTTGCAGAGATTCAGTATTAGCCATGAGGTGGTGCAGTATTTGCATTGTGACTAACTTATTTAATAAATGCCTGTTAGCAAGGAAGGAACTAAATTATATGAGCTACTATTTCTGTCAAATTTCTCAGCTTGATTGCTGCATGTGTAGAATTTTGGGGGGCTGTAGGTGCTCGTTTAATGACTCATCCTACATGTTAAATTCAGTACAAATGCAGAACAACAGAGCCTCTCAGCTCCAAATGGAGGGAATGAAGGAAAAGAATATGAAGCTAGTTCCTTTGGCCTTCCACCTTTCTGCTATCTCTCTGTTTCCTTAAAACAGGTCTTTCTGTGGTGAGAGACAACTTGATAGTTTGCTATCCTGCACTGCATCTCCCTGTTGAGTTGATTTTTCAAGCTCAGCTTGTGTGGGGAATAGAGCATGTCATGTCTCATTGCCTCTTGCTGGGCAAAGAGAAAAGACAGGTTCGATTTGTTCATTCCCAGCTCTGTCTTTGGCAGGAACAGAAGGAGTATTCTTCAGATACTACAAGACAGGATACAGAGGGGTAATGGGAGAGCTCAAAGTGGAAATCTCTTCTGTAGGAGACGTGATTGGGTTTGAGTAAGGCTTGTGTAGGAAGATGAGGTTGCAGCTGTGCAAGAGAGAGTGAATGCACACAGAGGGCAAACTGAGAGGAGAATTAAGTAGGGAGGCAGATCTATTGAGGCTTGGGAGTAAAGAGGGAAACCAGTCAGAGGTTGTACACTTGCAGTAGAGGAGTAGAAAAATGGAAGGTGAATAGTATGCGAGAAGTCTTTTAAGGTAAAGAATAAGTGTGTGGGGAAAGAAGAGGTAAGAGTCGTCTGGGAAAAGCAATATTTACCTCGCAAAGAACTGAAGTGGAAATAAACAGAACTGAGTGGGCGGAGGGAGAGGGAAGATGACAATTCTCCCAAATATGAGAAGTACAGAAAAAGTTGATGTAAAGAAGAGGGGAGATGCACACCGAGTTTTCAGATCGCTCAGGTGGTAGCTGTCACTGCAAAATTCTTCAATGCTGCATGTATATTATATAAGATTATGAATATTGATTATGCTACTGAGACTGACAGGTAAGGAGAATGGGTACTGAAAGAGGCTAGTTTTTCCTCCTTTGCCCTCTCCATCAGAGGTCAAAATGATCCCATTCACTGATGCTGAGCCTGAAGTCATGTGTGATTTTCGTGAAGACTCAAGGTGGCTCTGGAATCAGCTGTACCTTGTCTACCTGTCCCTGCCTTCCTGCCAGTAACTGATCATTTGCATGATGAAGTAGATGGAGGAACTGATTCAGATGAACGCTAACCTGGCAAGAAAGCGTTATCTAAACCCAGTGGTCTGAGTTCGTTGGGAGGCAGAAGTTCTGCCACATGTTCTGATTTCTTCTTTATGTTGAATTTTAGGATACGCACCGGGGGCTTTTTATCCAGCAGCTGCGGCACATGCAGAATCCACAGCCCCGCATCAAACTGAAGTTGTTTGGACACTCTGGCGCTGGGAAAACAACCCTTGTGGAGTCTCTCAAGTGCGGCCTGATACGAAGCTTTTTCCGAAGACGCAGGCCTAGGCTCTCCTCCACAAACTCAACCAGATTCCCCCCATCTCCTTTGTCTTCCAAACCTTCAGGTATGGCTTTGAAGCTGTAACATTTGAATGAGAAAACATTTTCCTCTTACTCTGTGTAGCTCCCAAGGAAGAGCTGTTGGCTGCACTGCAAAAGGCAGGACAGGCTAAGCATGTAAGAAACCAAAGCAAAGCAGAGAGGGTATTGACTTCTCTGTGCACAAGCTCGTACCTGGTGTAAGAGTGAAGAGGAGAAGTGGGTGTGGAGAGTGCAAGGAGTAGTTAAGGTTTTGTTTACTCACATGCTGCACAAGTGAACTCAGGGAGTGGAGGACAGAACTTGTGAACACCAGCATTTATTTTTTACAAAAAGTCCTAGGCTATGAACGCCGGTGTCGTGACTAGATTCCACTGTTGTGGTTTTGGGGGATTATGCTTTGTCAGCCTTTTTGGTTGAGTAGCTTCAATAAGCTCTGTGCAAAATTGAAACAGTTGCTGCATCTTTATGTGATCTTTAAGTAATAACAGAGGATTCAGAACTGCCTCTGATGCCTTGGAGTGCTTTTCCTTAAGGTACAGGAGTGGATTAGCCCAGTTAGAGGTGTCTAAAATTGTCTCCAAACAAGGTGAAAATTGAGGTTTTCTGAACTGAAGTAAATGTGTGCAAATAATAGGGAAACTTTGCCCATGTAGCACCAGTTGGCCTGTATGAAGTGGAAAGAGCTGCAGGATGTGGAGGAACTAGCTAGGTTTACACTTCAGCATGTGCCCGGCTTTGGAAGAACACACAGTTGTGGCAGGACAGTGGAAAGAATAGTGAACTATTCGTCCAGGTCCCTTTTCTAACACTGAGAGGCTGCTCAATGTATACAAGCTAAGCAGGCACTTTGAGAATCTCAAGTTTAAATTGCTGTTTAGAAGTAGTCTTACTACATAAGTTTTAGATGGGGTAAGGGTTGCCTTTTTCTTTAAAAGCCTTTGGATAATACTTGCAAGTTTAGTTTCATTTATCATTTTAAGTAATGTTAGAACAGTGCTAGTAGTAGATTTCATCTCTACTTTCTCTCTAGTCACCTGAGGAAGCTATAAGGTACTCACAGAATGACTTAACAAGACAAGTTATTCGGCACAGAGATTGTTATTGCATTTACTGTTTACTTAACACAAGGGGCTCACATCTGCGACAACAGAATAAAAAAATTGATGAAATGAATCAGTCAGAAGTTCCTGATTTATTTATCGTAATTTACTGTGTCATACAAGGGGAGATAAATCACTCAAGGAATATCAGTTCCTGGAGGCAGTGTAGGAAGTTTTTGACCGAAGACAGATTTTTTTGTGTTGGTTGATACCAGAACCAGAGGATAGGTGTTATGTGCTCACACCATCATAAAATCAAACAAGACTGCCAGTCACATTGGCAAATCATTATAGAAATAATGGTGAATTTGAAGCATGCACTTGAAAATAGCTTACCTAGATATAAAGCCAGAAAGTTGTGCAGTGCTACGCATACTTGAAACTTGTGCAGTTCTATGCAAACAAAGCTACTATTGCATTGTTTTGATGTTTGGAGTTTTGGGTTTTGCTTGTTTAAGTATCTGTACTTTTTGGATGAAAATAATTATATAACATGTAAATAATGTTATGGGTTGAGTGACATCATCAGATAAACATCTAAGCCAGCAGGATTTGGTCTATACTTGATCATGTGCTTAAGTTTGTTTAAATTCTGTAAAAATAAGTGTGTGAATTCACCATGTATTTATTTACAAGAGCCTAAAAACGTAAATATTACACTAGAAGATCAAACATGAAAGTATAGTTTTACAGCTGACAGGTAGTTTCTTTCTATGTTAAAACCCAAGTATTTGAATTCAGCATCTAGTGGAGGAAATAAATCTTTAGTTTCTCCACTAGATGGTGCAAGTAAATTAAGAAGCCCTTTCGTTTGTCACTTACTCATAGGGAATCTGAATTAAGCATGAACTAAACAAATTGCTTATTAGTAAAATAATTTTGGTTAAGGGCCTGCTTTCCTCCCTCATCTCTGCAGAAACAGTTGTTATACAGTGGTATTTTTATCCTTACTTACAGGAATCAACTATATAAATATGTAGCATTTCCATGCTAATAAAAATAGACCATGCTATGAAATTGCAGGCCTTAGCTAAAAAAGCCGTATATCTTTGCAACATAGAAGAACTTCAACTATTGATACCTTTCATTCCCAAATCAATCAAGTTTTTTCTATGCTTCCCACCCAGCGGTGTATCTGCTAAAGGGCCATACATGCTATATGGGATCATTGTAATACTTTCCTTTTCATCATTCAGAATAAGGATGTAGTTGTGTATGCTCACAGCTTAGTAGTCATCTCCTTTCTTTGAAGAGCAGTTTGGGGTTTTTATTCAGCTTTTATGCCTTGCATACCTATTTTGAAGTGATCTGGTTGTGATTTTCACATGGTTTGTAATCTCATTTTCCTTTCCCTGACCCAGTTTCAGTAAGCATTACGAATCTTTATCCTGGTTGTGAGAATGTCAGTGTGAGAAGCCGTAGTATGATGTTTGAGCCAGGCCTGACCAAAGGGGTGTTAGAAGCTTTCGTTTCACCTGCTCATCACTCTCACTTCTCTGCTGATGACCAGTCCACCAAGGCCATTGACATTCAAAATGCCTACTTGCATGGTAAGCAGAGCCCTGGGCTGGTATGCCTTAATGCTGCGGGACAGTTAATGCCATATTGCTTGGGTTTTTTAATAAAAATGAAAAAAAAAAAAAAAATCTGATTTGGTATGGTAGTGACTGTGGTTGAGAATCCAACACTGGTGGGGTTTAGTTTTTTAAGCAGAAAGTAAATCTGCATGAAGTTCTGTACCTGTAATACAGATAGTAATCACTAGGGATTTGGCATAATAGGAGTGGGTTGGCAAACTGGAAGGCTCCTTCGCCTGTACTGTATGTCCTTTGGAGATTTTATCAGATTTAATCTGGTCCTGTAGACCCAAGTGTCCTTACCATATAAGTCGTTCCCAGCTGTATGAAGGACCTACCTTTCTCACCCCGTGACAGGGCTGGAGCATGTTTGGTGAGCCCCGGAGCTCACCAAACATGGTGAGTAGAGCTTCTGATTTCATTTTTTTTGAAAGGAAGCTAACTGCTCTGCAATTGAAATCGATTAGCAGTAAGAGAAGTCAGTCAGAGAAGTTGTCATAAGTATATATATGGCTTTTCACTGTGAAGACGATACAAATGGTGCTTGTACACCACCAGCCATACTAATCATTATGGAGGTGGTATAATCTCTCCCAGTAGTATCTCTTCTTCATAAGGAAAATGTTTTGCATGCCTTAGCAGCTGCAGTTTTGAGGCTGAGTTAGGATTAATCAAGATTTTACTGTGGAGAGAGAAACCTATTTATGAATCGAGTATATGCAGACTAACATATGCAGTGACAAAACGTTTGTCCTACAGGCTGAAGAGTTTGCCATGTAGCTAAAGCTTATTCTTTGTCCAGTCTAACTTCCTCTTTCAGTGTCATTTGAAACCAAGTCAGAGTCTGCAGTGAAACAGAATTATGCAACAGACCGTCAGAAGGGGTTTCTTTTCTTTCTCTGTGCTGCCTTGATATAGGATGGAAGTGTGCACATGGGTGAACTCTGAATAACTGTACTCATAACAGTAGACTTGAGGTTTCTGGCTTCTTTTCTTCCAGAAGTTTAAGGTGCATCTTAATCAGCATTTATTTAAATAGAGGTAGTACAACTGCTGCAGACTTCACCCTAATCAGATGGTGTGTCTGGGAAGTGCCATACAGTGCAACACACTAATACTTTTTTCACCTGAAGCTAAAGGAGGTGGCAAAAAGAAGCACAGTGCTGTTGGGATCCTTAACATGGTGATTCTTCAGTCCCAATTTATCAACATGATGTGAATAGTCCAATTCTGTAAAGCAAAGTGGCTTCTTTGAGAATGTCCTTTGGCTCTTTTTAATACCAGCAGTGGCATGTTAAGAAGAAAAATTAATTAAAATGTTGAGCTTTTTGGGGTGAGCAGGAAAAGAATAGGAGCCTTTATTCTAGTTTTTCAACGGCATTACAAGATCGTTGCAGTTGTGCAAGGCAAAGGCCAATTTAATATGTAAGGCTGCATGTGTTTTAACACACAGGTGCTTCCATGTGGCATCCAGCTGAATGTCCTAGAGAAGTGAATGTGAGAGAGGAAGAGATTGTGAAGACCCAACTTCTCAGCTTCTGAGTGACTGAAACCCATTCCCTTTGTTCATGATTGCATTTGCAGTCTTGCTTTTTCACATGCATACGGTTTTTCTTTGTGAAAGTTTAAATTAGATTAACAATTTTGTTTGTCTTTCCGTGGCTGAAAGATGTTTTGTGCTTACTGACAAAGTATGATCTCTTCCTCTGTCTGTTTTTCAGGAGTTGGTGATTTCAGCATCTGGGAATTCTCTGGGAATCCTGTGTATTTCTGCTGTTACGATTATTTTGCTGCAAATGATCCCACTGCAATTCACATAGTGCTTTTTAGTCTCGAGGAGCCTTATGAAATCCAGTTAAACCAAGTGACCTTTTGGCTCAGTTTCCTGAAATCATTGGTCCCAGTTGAGGAGCCAATAGGTATGCCTGTTAATGAAATATTAGGGGACTGTAGGATAAAGCTTCTTGTGTTTCCCTGCAACTTTGTACGTCCTCCATGTTGAGTGCTGTTATGTGTCTTCATCCCCATGTATTCAAACAAACTTTACACACAGTTTCTTAGAGAAAGGGAATTTTATTTGTTGGACAAGCCTGAAGAGTTGTACACACCACATAGTCCAACTAAAAAGGGTCATGAGGTACAGTGCAGCCTCTTGTGGCACTGGGATTTACATCTGTAAATGGCAGATGAAGTTTTACGTCAGATAAGCTGAGTGGAAAAGTGTTTCAGAGGGTTGGAACCATTTAAAACCATTTTTAGATGCATTGATTAAATTCTACTTATATCTAGCCTCAATTAACAGTGTTTCCAGCATAAATTAGTCTTGTCAGTGAGAACAGGACAGAATGACATTGTAGAGTGGCATTACCTCTCAGTACATGCAACTTTAACATGTTTAACTACAGTTGTATTTGGACTTCAAATTTCTTAAACTTTTGGTGCATCAGAGCGTACAGAAATCGGTACTTGTTGTAAATTTCACTTCACATGTTCTCAGACTTTGCACAGGTCTTAAGTTCACTTGGTTTATATTCAGGCTTTCTAACAAACTGAAGGTTACTTGGGTGATAAACAAATTACCTTAAATAACTTTTTTTTTTTTTCTCTTAAAAGGTCTGTAGGTCTAGGTGTATATATATATATATACATACCATATAACTTGTTTGTGTTGGTAGCTGAGCCTTGGTCTGCAGACTGTGACAGTTTCATGGATGAACCAAGCTCTGACATGTGTCTTGGTTCTATGAACCAAAATGTTATTCTAGCCAGTGGATCTAACTCAGTACTCATGGACATTTGTAACGCTGCTAGCGACTCAGCAGACAAGCATATCAAATACTTACATAGTGCAAAGAGTGTTTCCCCTCTCCTTGTGTTCTGCTCGATTCTGTATGCATTATCTCAGTCAGATAATAATGATGAGCCAAGGCAGACCTTCAGTTTTCAGTTCAGGCATCTGCATGTCTTTCATTTTCCATTTTAGATCAAATCACAAGGTTAACAGAATGAGCATTTGGATCTAATTATATGAAATTACTTCTGGAAGTAAAAACTCAGAAATCTGCAGAAAAGCATCAATGCTGAAAATACAGTTAATTTGTAATTGCTGAAAGCTTTTCACAGCTCCTCAGTCTAGCAAGGAAATTTAGTTTTACCGAGTTAGCATTTCAGTTAATTGTTTCTTCTTGCTGATCTAATTATCAGCATTATTTAGATTCTTTGTTTAAATCAGTGTTTATAGTGGTCAGCTCAATTTGGGTACCCATGCATTTGTACTATTACAAATCTCTCAAGTAATATGTAGGAACTGATGTTAGCAGAAAACTTAAACTTTTGGAATTACTTTCCAGTTATTTTGTCCAAGTCCTTCAGCTGTCAAAAAAAAAAAAAAGGTACAATTACAAAGTACTTATCTCAAAGTGTTACACAGAGATTTGGGAAAATGTGGCTTTTTTATGAATGAACAAGATTCTGTAGCTCTTAGTTGATGAAAACTGAGCAGTGATGTAAGTATATTTCTCCCATGTGAAGTTTTTTCAGACTAAAACAGCAGGATTGGATGTACTGTCTTTTTAAAAAATAGTCTAATGATGTCTCCTCTTTTCTGGAAGATGAGTTTGAGAAAAGATTGAAAGCTGTGTTCTGTACTGTCATCTCATTCATGCCATTTGTATGTATCTTTCTTTCTCATTCTTTTCCATGGTTTCTGCCAGGCTTTCCTACTTAACTCTCACCTAAGTGAGAGGTCATTGTTTGTGTAAGTACTGCAAAATAGCATTCGTACCAATGTATGAATGTTGTAGACATTTTGTGTTCTACTTAAATCCTCTACTCTGCACCTGTAGTATTAAGGACCATCCAAAGATTGTGAGAAACCCTTTCAAGAAGCTGTTATTTTAAATTATTTTTCCCTACACTATCATAGTTTGTAGTTAATAGATATATCATTAGTGTTATTGATTAATGTTTTTGTTAAAACAATAGTGTCATGTAGTACCAACATATCTGATGTTATTCAAAGAGTCTAGCTATTCAAATTGGACATTATATAGATAATCCTATAGGCAGATAACAGCCAAAGCACCAGTGGTGTAAGCACCGTATGGCTATGCTTCGAGTTGGGAAATCCACTGCAAAAGTGATTGGTATGAAGAATGTAAAATGTATTGCTACTTTCCCAGCTCAGTAAGACAGCCATCTCCGTAGGTATGTCTCATAGTGAGGGAGTGCTCTTGTTTCTCTTCTAGCATTTGGTGGAAAGCTGAAAAGTCCCCTGCATGTTGTTTTGGTCGCCACACATGCTGACATAGTGAATCTGCCTCGGCCTGTTGGAGGAGAGTTTTGGTATGACAAAGATATGTCATTGTTGAAAGAAATCAGAAACAGGTAAGTGGGGAGTGTTCTTATATGTAGTGTTTAAACATGTCAATTGGAAAGAAAAAAATACTAAAATGCATAGGAATTTATAAAAGGTTTTTATGTGGCTTAAGCTTCATGGTATTATGATATTTTGAGTATGTTCAGGAAGCTTATATTGTGCAAAAATTGAAACATTTACCAATATTACAGTGAGCCAACTGTCTTCAGTGAGGTAAAAGGAGCCCAGTGGTGCAAAAATAAGTTGAGACTTAGGAAGTCTCACCCTGTAAACACTGAGATACATCCAAAGGCCCAAATCAGCCATCAGTCTTAACATCATGGTGCTCAGGTTTTGCACCAATCTCAGAAAAGTGTGCAGTTCTCAGCTACAAACTCTGGGTGCAAAAAAGGAAGCTTTATAGGAGAGCCAGCCTTTGCTCTGCATTGATTTAGGATGGGTAGGAAAAAAACTTAAACCAGGCCTGGAGGTACTCCCTATACAGTTTGTGAAGAACTGGACATTGTGGAGTCACAGCAAATCTTCAGCAGATGTTTGGAGAGCATGCTAATTGTAGATGGAAATAGGGAATTTTTCACAAGCATGCTATTATGTAAAGTAAAAATAATTTATATCCAAAGTGAGCACGTAAGTAGGTAAACATGTAGTACAAGGAACCATCCATACCTGTGAGCGTAGACACTTGTCTGGACTGTACAAAAAACAGATGTAGGAATTCCAGCACAATAGTGGCAGGGCAGTATCTTAATTGAAATAAACGAACAGAAAACACCTGTGTGTAATATTTTGTGTTGGAATCCTTTTAAATGCAAATCAGTCCAGAGCTAGGAAAACAAGTATGTGAGGTTGAAAAGTCAAAAGGAAGTGAAAAAGAGAGCTGGTGTCAATAGCAATGACAACTGAACTATTTAAAGAAGAAAGAAAACAAATACAAAGACCTTAAAAAGAATTAATTCCTACTATCCCTTCTCTAGTAAAATGTCTGGTTTTGTAATTACAAGTCCTGTGATGCAATTTTAATTTTCTTATGCATCGTCAGCCTTCTTCCTTAGGAAATACAACAATTTTCTCTCAATATCTCTGATGTTTTTCAAGAAAAATAGAGATCAGCTATACTGTCTGTGCTTATAAAATATCTTGGCATAATCGGTACTTAAACTTTTTCATCATTCCTCGAAGAAAAATAACTCTTGTGTAATTTAAGACTGAAGTACAACTGGATTAAGAAAATAAAACTGGATTTGGGACTCAGTAAATAATTGCTCGCTTTTTCTTTTTTAGATTTGGAAATGATCTGCAAATTTCAGACAAGTTATTTGTCTTGGATGCTGGAGCATCTGGGTCTAAAGACATGAAGCTTCTCCGAAATCACTTGCAAGAAATAAGAAGCCAGATAATTTCTGTAAGTAATGTCTAATGGTCTGGGTTGGGCCAGCCAAAATGTGAAAATCTTGTGTAATAATTTACTGTAAATCTAGTACTTAAGTTATGAAACTTAAAGAAAGGAGTGCTGTTCCAATTTTTTAGCAGCATGCAAGACAGACCTGATGATAAACAAACTCCTGACATCAAAGATTCAGTCAGCATTTTCAAAATTGTAGGTGTTTTATACAGGTCACCAGAATGATCTCTCTTGAAAGCAAATGATCTGAGATTTTCAGTTCAAAGTTACAGATTCGTATTTTGAATTGACAGTGGTTGGATTCCAGCATTGGCCCTTCATTTTGGGGTTTTTTTTTTAATCTTTTTTTTTTTTATCAGCATAGTATTACAGGGAAGCAGAATGTATTTCAGGCAAATACGTTTTTTGTAAAAAAAAAAAAACCCAACACCAGAGTAGAACAGTTTCGTCAACTGTTAGAAAGATAATTTCCAATATAGATGTGTGAACTGTATATGCATTAACTTTTTACCGCACTTTTTTACTGAAAATATGTGCTTAGAGTTTTATATGTATGTGTAGGTGTATGTATATGAGACTAAAGGTAAAATAGCCATGGTCTGGTGTTATCACCATGAATCTACAGACACTTCCATACTGAGGGTGACCAAGTCAAGTTGTTATGTAGCCTGTGCTAAACAGATTTAAATTTCGTCATACCAGAGGCCCTCTTACTTGTATGACACACCAAGACTCTCTGCAGCTACTTCTGATAGGTATTTTTTAAAAAAATGAATTAAGTGTGAATGTATTACTGATTTCATTCTGTAGGTCGAGGAAAATGTTTGGGTTTATGCAAGATTCAGCCTATTTTACATTCCCAATGGTCTCTTGATTTAATGAGCTTTTCTTCTCCGACAAAACTTTATCATAGCTGTGGACACTAATTTGAAAACTGGAGGGCTTTGCTGCATAAGAAGTGTGTGCTGTGGCTTGAGAGTGTAGGATGAAGTCATCAGTGATGTCCAAGACAATCAATAGATAAAAGTACCATCTTTACTTCTTATCTGGTGCCTCACCTGTTGAAGTAAATTGCTCCTGTACAGATACTGATGAGATTAAATGTTTAATCATTAAATGATTTTAATTAAATGTAGACAGTTTCTGAAATAACGATTAACTTCTAGACACATGAAGACAATTGATACATTCTGAAGTCACTGTTTCAGGTGGTCAGCACATTTGACCAGGCAAGACTATATAAACCAAACTTTGTTCTATGTGTCAGGATTCCCTTTGTAATCATGGTGGCATTTGGAAAGTTTGCTTACTTCAGCGAAAAAGTTGTTTCTGGAATTCACTTTGTTAAGATAAGGTAGATCTTACAGCAACTGAAAGCCAGATGGAAGAATCCATCACAAGGGGAACTCTTTAGACATGAATATATGTCAAGAATGCATTAGACCTCGTAACCTCTATTTTAAAAAAAAAAAAGCAAAAAAAAAAAAAAGCCCCGACAACAATAGTACTGTTGTTCTCAGCAGAGTAGAATTACAAATGGATGTTTTCTGTGCTTTTCTAAGACTTGCCCACCTATGACTCACCTTTGTGAAAAAATAATCTCCACACTGCCTTCATGGAGAAAAATGAATGGACCCAACCAGCTGATGTCCTTGCAGCAGTTTGTATATGATGTGCAGGAACAGCTTAACCCCTTAGCAAGTGAAGATGACCTACGGCATATTGCACAGCAGTTGCATAGCATAGGAGAAGTAAGTGGTTTTATCTAAATTGCATCTCTTAATTAGCAAGGTACTGCTCTGGTAGAATATTGCTTAATGAGATTTAAGCAAATCTCTGTAGTTTGTTGTTTTTTTCTTTTCCCTGTTAAGACATCATAAGGAGTAGAGACTGATTAATAAGGTTTTTTGTTATCGTAATTGTCTTGTGGCTCCTATTTCATTCCACATTATTTCTTTGAGACAGGAAGAATTACAGTTTATTGATATAGTTGTAAGAATATAAAATACCCAGAAAGGATAAGTATGCTATCATCTTAAGTGACGTAGTGCCTAATGTGTTCACTGCATATGAGAAATTTATGTGTCCATTAGAAACTGAATCATGGGATAACACCTTTGCATAAATAGCTTGCAGGCCATGGTTAGGCTTTACAGCTATTGGACTCTAATGGCTTCTAATGGTTACTAGTGGAAATCAAGAATAATGCATTTTGTTCTGAATACTTGCAAGAAATTAAAATGCACTGTTTGTTTTTCTCCTGTCAGCAGTGTTAATTGAATGATTGGGACAGTAAGTTAGGAAGGAGAGAACGTGGGGTATCATCTGGTACTTCACAAGATGTAAATAGTAACTTTCATATTTATAAACAGATTAACATTATGCAGAGTGAAACTGTCCAAGATGTTGTGCTTCTGGATCCTCGCTGGCTCTGTTCAAATGTCCTTGGAAAAATCCTGTCAGTGGAGAACCCAAAAGCTCTCCATCACTATAGAGGTCGGTACACTATAGAGGATATCCAACGTCTGGTGACAGATAGTGATGTGGAAGAACTGGTACAGATTTTGGATGCCATGGATATTTGTGCAAGGGACCTTAGCAGTGGAGCAATGGTGGATATTCCTGCTCTCATAAAGACTGACAATCTCCACAGGTCTTGGACAGATGAGGAAGATGAGGTGCTGATTTATGGTGGTGTTAGAATCGTTCCTGTGGAACATCTTACCCCATTTCCTTGTGGAATTTTTCATAAAGTTCAGGTGAATCTCTGCAGGTGGATTCATCAGCAAAGCACAGAGGTAGATGCTGATATACGTCTGTGGGTAAATGGATCAAAGATTATGAATCGCGGAGCTGAGCTTTTAGTGCTGCTGGTCAACCATGGTCAGGGTATAGAGGTTCAAGTTAGAGGACTGGAAACAGAGAAGATCAAGTGCTGTTTACTTCTGGATTCTGTATGCAGCACCATTGATAACTTAATGGCCACAACCTTACCAGGCCTTCTGACCGGGAAATACTATCTTAGTCCTCAGCAGCTGAGGGAACATCATGAACCAGTAATGGTCTACCAGCCTAGAGACTTTTTCCGTGCACAGAGTCAAAAGGAAACATCACTAACTAACACTATGGGGGGATATAAAGAGAGCTTTAGCAGTATACTGTGTTTTGGGTGTCTTGATGTCTACTCCCAGGGAAGCCTAGGAATGGACATTCATGTTTCCGATCTGAATCTACTTACCAGGAGAAAACTAAGTCGACTTTTGGATCCTCCTGATCCTATGGGCAAAGACTGGTGCCTTCTGGCCATGAACCTGGGCCTCCCTGATCTTGTTGCAAAGTACAATACAAATAATGGAACACAAAATGACTTTCTCTCAAGCCCAGTCCATGCCCTTCTGCAGGAGTGGAGTAATGCTCCTGAGAGCACTGTAGGTATCCTAATGTCTAAGCTGAGGGAATTAGGTCGTAGAGATGCAGCAGACTTTTTACTGAAGGCATCTTCTGTATTCAAAATAAATTTAGATGCTAATGGTCAAGAGGCTTATGCTTCCAGTTGCAACAGTGGCACATCTTACAACTCAATTAGCTCTGTAGTGTCACGGTAAGAGCAGGTAGGTGTTCTTCATGGACATCTTTTAAAACTGCAGAAAGGATAAAAGATACAGTAGAAGAGTTTCTGTGCACTTTCATTATGAGGTTTTACATCAAAGGATCTCTATCTTTTCTCTAGCACCACCTTTTTGTGCATAAACTTTCTACTTCTAACTGTGAATTGTTGCTCTTTATCTATTAAAAAGGCTGGTGTACTTCTGGTGTTTTGAAATTATTCCTGATACATAATGTGCTGCTTGATACTGCCATTTTAACTGGAAAGTTTTAACTTTTGGATTATGTACTGCAACTGTTTTCTAAAATATTTCTATTCTCCCCATAAAAGGTAGGGGGAGAGGAATAGCACATATTACCTGAAATGTGTATTTCTTACACCCATATTTTTTAGTTTTCATCGTGTCCTCTGCTTAACATTTTTTTATATTTGTAAGGAGAGAAATCCACCATTTGTGGTCAACCTGACTGAATTTAAAACCACGTTGTTTATAGCTGAAAAAGGAGTGCCTTTTGCAGAAGGGAGGGTGCAGTTGATTTGAATGACCCTGCTGGAGTTACAAGAACATGCTACCTCTGTTTCACTTAAATTGTCTGCATGCTTATCATTGCAAGTGGTGCTTGCCTTTTAATTTTTACTGCACTTCTAAGACATTGGTGATGACTCACGCAGAGCATTCTTGTGCCAGTACTATGGGTATAGACATGTGATACCTAATCAACTTCAGTTACAGTCAAATCATAATGTGAAAATCTCTTAAACTTGCCAATTATCATGCTTCATTGTTTCCACGCACCTCAGGTAAAAGTTCATACCATTATAGAGTTCAAAAAACACAAGTGTTGGATACTGCAGAATAATGTTGTATAGCTGTCAGTTGTAATTTGTGTATAACAAAGGTTTTCTACTATTAGATCCTGCATTACTTACCTCCTGTACTTGAAAACTTTGATGGGGATAAAAACAAAAAGGAAGCAAGGTTTCTTGCAGTGATAACTTTAAAATTGATATGAGGGAATATGACCCATTCTCTGTTCTAAAAAGCATGTAATTTCAATGGTGCGATGTGTGTTTGTTTATATATATTGTATGTACATATATTAATACTATTTTTTCCTTAATCTTACAATGTAGTAAAATTTTAAAGGATTTTTCTACAAATAAACTGTTGCTTGTTGCGTCCTTGTCAGTCATATTCTGTAGCTGAAAGGGACTGAAACTTCTCTTTTCCTTACAGTCACAATCCTGGGGAGGCAATGCCTGACTTCTGAAGTTCTGGGAACCTCCTGTTTCACTTCAGGGGGATTTCTCAGTACGCTGGAAGAATATTTATTTATTTGCTTACTGCAGAGGTGGTCCCTCTGCAGCAGAGGGATTTGCATTCATTTTGACAAATGGCAAGCCAAAGCGTTTTGCTACATAGCTTTTCCTTTGTGTTTTTTTACAATGGAAACCAAAACATTAGATGCACGTCTGTCATCAGGAATCCTCCAGATTACGCTGTGTTGCAAAGGGGGAGAACACTGCGTGAGAGCCTGTGGTGTGGTAATGCTCCTTTACATTAAGGATCCCCTCATTGCATGAGGGACTGTGCTGCTGCTGCTTGTTTAAACTCTCAGCTTCACTCACGGATAGCTGCACAGTCTCTGTGTGGCACTCTATGCAGGCAGCTCTGCACAATACCTCCTCCCTGTGTATGCTTCAAAGGAATTAAACGGGCTTTTCTTAACAGGCTGGTTGCTGTTTCCCACTGCCTTTCTTTGCATATTTTACCCTTGCTTCATTAAATTCTTCCCCCGGCATCGCTGGGCTCCTTTGTTAAACATTTTTTAAAAGTCTAGTCCTCAGTGAGAAGTATGGTTAATGAGCAGTCCTACCCTGTGGTGTCTGTGCTCTGATATTCTGCCTCTGACGAACCAAGTCCAGCATCTCCCACCGCTGCTCAAAGTTGCTCAGTGAAGAGCCCAGCTTTCCGCAGCCCATATTTACCTGTGTGGCTTCACCTTCAGCTGTGGACATGTTCAGCACTCCTGTCAGACTCTGGTTTGTGGAGGGGTCTTTCTCATCTCGTAAGACTCCCTGGTTTTCTAGCGGGTTTCTTTAGGCCTGTTCCTCAGGCATCAGACTTGGAGTTACCTTCACTGAGTCTGTGTGACTGCAGAGGAGTGGGACTTGGTATCACCAGTCCCGTGAGAGCAGAGACTACTATGAGATGCTTTTCCAGTGGAGGGCTGTCAGTGGTAGTGGTGTCTGTCAGTTTGGGATTTAATTCACCCCTGTACTGCTTGTGGTGGAGTGGCAAGATTCTGAGATACCAGGTAGCTCCTCCCCTGCCTGCGTCCCCAGATGCTTTATGCCCGCTCAAGATGCATGGTCAATTAACCAACGTTGATGGCAGTAGTCTTTTTCCTTTTTTTTTTTCCCTTTTTTGCTTTATTTTCCTCTTTTTTTTTCTTTTTTTTTTTTTTCCCTCCCAACAGCATGTTCCTGGCAATTCTCTACTTCCATTTACTGTAAAATGCAGCCCTGGGAGTATAAATTACTTAACGGATGCTATGATGGATCTTTGAATGGCAGTCACAGCCTATTGCATCATTTACAGTCTCTATGGTAATAGGTTCAGGAAAGTGAATCACAGTCATAGTATAGCTTTGGATTGCTTTCCTATAAATCATGTGCCACTGACAAAAAAAAAAAAAAAGTTGTCCTAAATGGCACTTTTGACAAAAAACAGGTTAGCAAAGTGATAGAAGCAGGTATCTCTTCAGTTGCTTCACTTTTATTGATTTTCTGTTTTGTTTTGTGAATGCAACTAGGAGCAGAGCTTCATTCCATAATTTTTAGAACTGTGTTTAAAATGCACTGATCCTGCCTGACTCACTTCAGAAATGGAGGAAATGCAAGTCTTTGCAAGATCAAAAAGGGTTAGCCATAAACATAAATTATGTATCATTTGTGCAAGTAACATGCTAAGCTCAGCTCCTGCTGGTGAAAGAAGTGAAGCTGGATACTAACCATTAGGAGACTCTCTTCCTTGCGCTTCTTTGTAGCTTCAGAGCAGAGCTTCTGAAACACCCTTCTGAGGATAAAGCAGATTAGCCCCAACGTTCATTTTGTCTTCAAAGCCCATGATACAGACAAACTCTCAGGCTTGCAACACAGTTGCTCAAGGCCAAGATGCATTACAGATGATCTTGCAGTTTAGAAATGTGTGTTATGGACATCTGGACTCAAAGTCTGAAGAAAATTTCTGAAGAAGACAGGGAGGAAGCGAGCATTTTGGTGCAAACCGTTTTTCCAAGTAGAGTCTTTTCTCCCTGACATGCAGCAGCATGCATAGGACAGGAAAGTGCTTCATATTGCTATTTGTATTAGGTTTTACTGTTCTTACTCTCTGGGAGTTTTGCTGCTGACCTGACTGGTGAGTTTGGAAAGCCACAAGAGATCACTGGCTACATGCAACTGATTTTGAGGGTGGGACAAGACAGGCATCCAGAGGTGACCCTGGGTGGAGGTGGATGTATATGATTCTTCTCACCTTGAGAGGATGTAAACTGGAGACAGCCACAGGTTTTAGGATCCTTGTGATTCAAGTGATTGAGAAAGAGATATGAAACTACAGGGGCTTAGCAGCTCCCAAGTGTCCAGAGATTGACAGAGCCAGGAGACTTGGAAAGGAGCCAGAGCTCAGTTTCCTAAATGGTCAGGTCTCTAGCGAGAGCAATGGTGAAACTGTTAGAGCTGGCTGTGGTGGAGCCAATTCCAGATCCTAAACCTGTGGTGGCTGCATTGCCCACTCCAAGGAGAAGTTACCTTTTAGTTCATTGCAACCTTTGTATTCCAAAGATGCTGTGTTGCGGCATCATTGTTCAGAACAGGTGACTCGATTTGAATTGCACCACTGTTTCAGCTTTGCCAGTGAAATGGAGGCGTAATGCCCAAGTTGTAACTCCAAACAAAGTAAATGAAGCATGCTGTTGGCTGAAACCTCTCTTTAGCTCAGAGGAGATGGAGCAGTGCAGTGTATTCTTCGAAGGTGGCCTGAAAGCACTATGTACAATATTAAAATTTATTTCTATTTGACTTTTTGTTCATTAAACTCAGTCCAGTGGGTCACAAAAATCATTAAACGGGTCCACAGATTCACTCCCGTATCTCTTCAGTCTTTGTCTGACTTGGAAGGCAAGGTAGTGGGAAGAAAATCAGTTTTTAAGAATGCCTGAGGTACTTGGGTTTCCAAAAGGGTTACAGCCAAGCCACAGACTTTGCAGGGGTCTCCAAATGTCAGATGAGCTGTATATAGAAGAGGACTGATGGTATTCCTCTGTGTGGCTGCACCATTTATCATAACAAGCTTTACAGGAACAGTGGGGCCAGCAGCTAATACTGCGTCAAAGCCAGATGAAGATCTAGGTGGACCTGGTTCAGGTTTGTATTAAACAAATTGACCTAGCGTTCCTGCACCAACCAGACTACCCTGGGTGAGGTCCAAATCCAAAACATGCATATTTAAAGATCATTTTTCAGAATGCAACCATGTCGCTGAGTCACTTGGATGTACCTTAAAAATCACAGCCCTGCCCTGAGACAGGCAAACCTGGACTGCCTTGCCCAAACTCTGGGTCCTGCTGTCGCTAAGCCTAGGACACCTACACAACTAGAACGCGCTCAGATCTCCTAGGCAGAGAGGAAGACTGGGAAGAATCCTGTTAGGGTGATAAGGGGTCTTGAGTAAATGCTTAGGCATGCTGCATCTTATTGGCATGGGTTTGCTGGCAAAGAGACGTTGACAGCCTGGGCCCATACTTCCTCCTCCTGCTGAAACATCGTACAACCTGCTGCAATAGTTTAGGCGTTTCTAGTGGCTCTGTGTCCAGGAACAGAAATATGCACTCTCTCCTACCTGCACAGGATCCAAAGAGTGCAGCTGGGTGAGGCATCTTCCCCCTGGACTCAGGCACTGTCACCGCTGAGTGTAACTGACCTCAGGAAGCTTCAGGCTGTATGTGTTGGAAGTATAGTTGGGATGCTTCTATTGCATCTCGCAGCCGAGGCTGGGATGGGGTGGGGGTTACCTGGCAAAGGGGGTGAAATTTGCATGAGTGAGTAAGGGCTGGGTGAGGCATTAGCATGTGGTGCACTGGGAGGGGAGGATAAAGCTGTGCTTTTCAAAACTGTTATCTGGGGAACATGGGAGAGAAGGGAGGGCTCTTGCATTAGGGGGTTAGACTGCTGATGCTGTTAGAAGATCGTGTGTGTATGACACTCTGAGTCACTGTGTGCTTCACTTCTTGAGCTGCTCATTGCATTACAAAATCTTCTATTTTAGCCTCGCCACAAAGAAGTATACTTTGATCATTACAGTCTGTTTCCCCTTAGAGATGAATCAGTCTCACTTGCACACCCCCTACACAGGACAGCTTACAAGCCAAAATGTATGTAGCAGAGTGAATCAGCAAAGCAAAGGGAGTGCGGAGAGAAGGTTCATCTGCTGGGAGCATTGGGATAACATCAGCAAATCCTGCTATCATTAAATATACCTACAAAGCACTACAATCTTGTAGCATTGGCATCTTTCTTTAGTTCTATTGGTTGTGAATGTGAAAAAAAAAGTATTCTGCTGAGTGCAATCAACTACTGCTAAGCCAAAGCTTTTATTCCTGTGGAAAACAGAGAGTACAGGTCTTGAATTTTGTGCTGAAGGCAATGTGTCAGTGCACAGGAAAGCCAGTGCCAAACCCAGGTGAGTTGCAGGACAGAAGCAGATCCTACTTTCCTAAGCCTATAGTGTGGATTATTTCATCATTCCTAAGGTACGTATCTGCAGAAGAAGCAGGAAAGAGATTATTTTGGAGGCATTTCCACCCATTAAGGGCTTTGACAGCTAGGATTAGATTCATTGATTTGATTATACACAAGGCGTTAAACCACCATCCTCTACAACTAGAACACTTTGAATCAAAATTTTGTACAGACCCCTGGGGATTGTGTTGGCAGCTGGAGAATGTTGTAGCAATTAGTCTGGAAATTGTGGAAGGGGGTGTGTCACTGTAACCAAATTAGCATCAGATAGGATGGGCTATATTTCCTCGGTTGCTCACAGCCAGAAGGAAGTATCACTTGCAGCTGTTAGACCTGGCAGTCAAGTGCCAGTAAAGGTTTCAAAGGAAGCTTGAGGCCACGATTTGCAGTATCAATCTGCTTATAGAAGTTCAGAAAGGAGTTGCGTGAATCAAGGCCCAGAGCTTGGAATTGCTACTGGGAAGAAAGGATTTCCAGACCTTTTTATCCCAGGTAATACTACCTGGCTGAGAAGTGCTTTGCAAAGCGGTTTTTGCTGCCTTCTCAGGAAAATATGAAAAGGAACCTAACCTACTGGTGTCAGTTTGCGTGTACAGGCCAAGTGTAAAGAATGAATGCAAAGCCACCAAGTGACTTCCCCATTTGGGATTCATTCTCCAAGGCCCAGGGTTTGTTTGTAATTAACAAAACAGGGAGAGTATCTTTCATTGGAAGGTCAAGGAGTTTTATGGGAAGAACCACTTCCCAGCTGTGACTTCACACCATGCAGCTATCTTATTTCTTTCTATCACGGCTAGGAAAGCTCTGTAGGAACTCCCATAGCCACCAAAGAAAAGCCTAAGTGTCAGGGAGAAATTCTGGCTTGTTTTATGCATTCTTCTTCAGTAATGATATTCAGTTATTTAAACGTTCCAGTCTTCTATGCTAGTGCAGTAGTTTCACAATTCCCCTACCAGACCCGCCTTTCTGCTTTAAATTACCACAGGAAAGAGTCCTAAGTCACTCATGTGAAATGCCACCTGCAGCACCAGGTGAGTCAGGTGTTGCACAGAGGAAGAGCACAGGTCAAAGCAAATGGACGTGGTGGCTGCTGTCGCTGGCCAGATAAGCATGGTGGTCCCAGGGCCTCTCTCTACTCTTAGTCTACCCAAGCTTCTGACTCCAGCACAATTCAGCCATGTGGTATGGATGTGACCTCTCTGAATTTCCTGTAGCTTTTGCTGCAAATACAAAATACCATATCCGTTGAGGAGAATAGAGTGGCGACTGTCTTATGCTTTTCTTTATGGTGTGATTGACTTGAAGAATCTTTCACATTCCACCAGTGAGCTCAGTAACAAGCTTTGAAAGCACAAAGGGATCTGACTAAACTCGGGTTTGACATTCATGGGTATTTTTATAAAGCCCAGTACCACTGCATTAAGCAGTAAGGGGAACATTCCTGCCTCATTCAATGTTCATTGGGCTCCACTTTTTCATTCCCAGAAGTGAAGTCAATTTCTCTGCAAGTTCTGGAAACCACTTCTTTTCAGCAAGTGTTTATCATCTCCATCTCTGGTCTACATTGTTTTTAGGATGTGGTTTCAATGAAATCTCTAAAAGAAAAGTTTTCCCCAACAGAGAATCATAACCTTTGGCAACAAGTTTCTACTCATATGAGCTACTAATAGAGACTGCCGCCGACTGTTACTTTGACTGGTTAGTGAAGTAACATGCAAATTGTTTCTGTCATTAGAAGAATTAGTTTCAAAACCTGATAGAAAAACCTCCTTTAATCCACTATCAATCTGGAGCCACAAGTCTGTTATGCATCTACGTAGTAACTACCCCAGCAGAGTCATGACTTCTGTATGCCTCTGCATAATAGATAAAAATGAAGGCTACCCTCCCTAACAGGTCTTTAGAGTCTTGAAGATCCGTGTATATGCAGTAGGCATGAAGCTTGCAGTTCCTTCTACGGGTGGTCAGACCTACAAGGACTGCTTATGCCACTGCAACCTTATTCTTAATATCCACCAAGCCCAGAGCCACATTTTGTGTAAGCTGAAGCCAAGATTTCCATTTGTAGCTTGGAGGAACTGACCTGCAGACCTGGTCTCAGTCCTACTCAAGGGCTTATGTTTCTTTGCCTCTCCTTTTACTCCTGTTATCTGCCCACAACTCCAGGTTTATCCAGCTGAGGTGAGCCTCAAAAAGTAAAGTGTGCAAACAGTGCTAATGATGATTTTGAGAAGCTGTAAGATCAGGTGCAAGTTAGGTCATTTCAGTTGCAACACAAGCTGTTTTTGTTCTCTTTCTGCAACTTCCAGTTTTAAAAAAAATCTGCCAAGTCAAGTCATTTGTCTTTTTCAAATCTAGGAAACAAAATGAAGTCTGTAAAGCTTGTAGTATAAGTGATTGGGGCTATATACTGAAATAGGACTATTAAGAAATTGGGCTGGAATTGCTCATTGGAAACATTGTCCAAGAGCACTGTCTCGCGTGCCAAATGAGAATCGGACTTCTTTCTCCTTTGCTTGGTAGAAATGTTTCCTGTCTTTGCCCAGCAGAAGACTCTCTGCCGTGGTCCAGAGGGTGCTTCCCAACACTTAAAAATCCTAGCTGGAGCCGTACTGTGTAGGTGCACATTTCTGTAATTCAGACAAGGCCTCCATTAGCACTGCCAACAACAGCGACTTCTTGACATGCTCTGTTGCCATCAGGCAGGGTGTGGTGCTAGGTTATTAAACTGCCTCTGCCACTTAGTTTTCATCTGACACATGCTTAATTGTGAGGATGTCCTTCCTCTTGTTAGTGTTTGAATCAGTCCAACTGTTGATGAGAGGTGTTGTCCAAATCATGTCACAGTAAAAATTATTTACAGCCACAATACTGTAGTCTTATGGTAGAGCCAAGTTCAGACTCTAGATATGTTGTCTCCTCACGTTTCCCAGCATTAGCCAGGAATGGCACCATCTTATTCCTGATGGGCAGAGATGCGGTAGTTGGCGTGGCCAAGGGACTGTCCTGGACTCCCCAGTGGAGAGACAAGGGCTGCAGTGTAAGCCATAAGTGAGAGAGAGAGAGAGAGACTTTATTCAATGTTCTCTGTCATCTCCAGGTATTTCTATTAATTATGTGGAAGGGGGCTGATGATTAAAGTAGAATGGGAATGTGAAAAATAAGGAAATGTGTGAAATCAGTGGCTTCTCAACCTTGCAAAATGGTTGGGGATGTTACATACTAGTAGCTGTTGATCAAAGGTGCAGTGTTCAGATGCCGAGGACTGAAATTAGAGTCTAGGGTCAAAAAAAGGTTGGTGTTCTTGCATGGAGAACAAATTTCACAAGCTATCTGGTTTTGCTATAAGACAAATAGTTATAGTCCTTCCTTCTGACTTTTAGTCCATTGGGGCACCAAATTTCAGGGACAGTTTCAAATCTAGGGCACCAGATATGCTCCTCCTAACCTCTGCTATCTGAAGCCTAACTGTGATTGCCAGCTCCAAGGATCCGAGTAAATAAAACATTTTGGGGAGTGGGAATGGAATAATTAAGTCTTGAAATAGCCAGACTAGAAAACATATCTATGGCATTCACCTTTGCAAAACATCTACACTGCTTTCTGTAAGGAGCAGAGACAGTTTTAAATGGCAGCAGGAGGCAGTGACAAATCCTCTGCATTACTCCCCATGATGCAGGCAGGGTCTTGGGAGAGGGAGACCCTGGTTCATCCATAGTCCTGGTAAACAAGGCACCTGGGAAATAAGATTAACTACTCTTTCTAAAGCCAGCCAATGTTCTTGTAATGGTTCCTGGAGAGCCCTGTACATCCAGTTCTGGCAGAGCCCCTTCACAGAGATTGCAAGAGGGAGTCCAGTTCTACCAGCTTAGTAAGTGCTGTCTTCAGCTTTATCTAACCTCTCTTAGAAAAGAAGTACGATAGAGGTTAGTGGGAAACAGTAAACAAAACTAAGCATGCAGCAGCTAACGTAACTATGTGTTTGGGGCAGAGAGAGAGGAACAGGTGCTCTTTTGGCCGACAGCCACAGTTCAAAGCCTTAGTCCATATATTTTGGTCAGGAGACTGCTGGCAACTGATCAGCAAATCTGTCCAAGGCTGACATCTCTTATTTGCAGGGTAGTTGGTGTGTGCGGGTGCATGTGTGTTCATAACTACACTCAGGACAGCTGAGAGGGGTTAGATACCCTGTTGCAGCAACTTCTGTGTTTCTGACATTTTGCTCTTTCTTATTCTTATCTTTAATCCAGAATATTTTTTGCAACAATGGAGAGGGATAAACAAGAGTTTGTATGTAGGTGTTAGGGTAGGTGAATTTGATGCTGGCTGGCCTGAATCCCTGCTCAGCTTGACACAGAAGAGACTTTAACCAAGTTCTGGAATATCTCAGGTCAGCACTCTAATCTTGACACTGTAAGATTTGATGGTCCATTTTCCCAAGTATCTTGAGCTAATCCAAAACTGTGTTGCACTGAAAGGGGAAAAGCTGTCCTCTCCACTGTTGCTTTGCAGTCTTTTGGGCTTGCACTAGTACCTGGCATGCTCAGCCAGTTCGGCTCACTGATCCAGCAGGAAGCTATCACTTCATTTTGAAGGCTCTGTCTGCAGCCCAGTGAGCTTGCTGCTACAGCTTAGAGAAGGAATGAGAAGTCACAGGAGAGGGAAGGGCCAGAATGTCTTTTTTCAGCAGAAATGCTGGTTCAAATCAGCCTAAACTGCTTGGTAAACCACACCCATAAATAGTTTCAAACCCTGTAAAGGTTTGACTTCAGTATTTGTTTTAGCTAAAAGCATTTCCACAAGCTCTGGTAAAACTCTGTTCAGATGTCAGTGGCCCTTGGCAGAAAAGACACTTAAAAAAGATCAAGGTAAACTAAAACAGCCCTCCACCCACTTCTAGGGAACCAGCATCTATCCCAAATCCAGAAACACTGGCAAATACGAGATGGTAGAGCTTGTACCCTGGGGGATGTTTAACCAGGAAAGCCAGCCCTGAGCACCAATTACATCTGCTCTGCTGTGGAGGAGAGGGCAGCACGGCAAATGCACTGCTGTGGGAGTGAGCCCTCCTGACTCACGGCCATGCCTGAAGTACTAGGAATTGCAGATTGGTTTACTCCAGTTAGAAAATGAAGAGTGACAGCCATAGCCCTTTCCTTCTCTCCTCAAGCTCTCTCTGGGTACAGCTTATTCTGGTCCAGCTGGTGATGAAGGCAAGGTTAGTACTGAAGCAAGAAAAAGGGAGTTTGCTGTACTCCTGCCTGCACCACAGGATTCCTGTGGCATTGCTGAAGTCAAGAGTCCATCCTTGACTCAGCCCTCTGCGGTGTGCAAGCAGATAATAGTACTGCCCTGGCTGCAGGGGCTGGGCTGAGGCTCAGCACACGGAATGTTTCTGAAACTGGTTGAAGTCTCAGTGCCACAAGAGCTCTACGCCTTCAGATGACCATTGCTTTTGCTAAACTCCTTAGAGCTGTACAGGGCATGCTGTGGTCCTACAGCACTGTCACAGAGATGTAGACATGTGCCATACCACCCTAGCTGAATAGGACCTGGGCGTTACATGCTGCAACAAAACAAACACTAGGAGGAGAGAGGCTAGCTGGAGATGTGGATGGAAAGACACAGAACGTGAAGAAGAAATGCGGTACTACTTGCCATTAAACATTTCTGAGTAGAACTCATCTGTGTGTCATCTGACCCCTTTCATCTCTTTCATTATACCCAGCAGATATTTTTAGTCTATTGGCATTTGGATTTGTTGCTTTCCTTTCAGTAAGAAAAGAAGGGGAAAAAAACTCTGATTTTACAGATATGCAGCAGCTGCTGTAAATGCTGCTTCTTAAACCAACATAATGAGCAAATTGAATTAAAAATCAAAGTGCTGTTAAAAAGCAAGGCTCAATCTTCTGTTTCTTGCACACCAAATATTACTGGTGGTTTCAAGACCTGAGTCTAAGTCATTCTGCCTGGGAAAGCATTAAAAAATCAAACCAACAAACCATACTGATTCTGTAAGTGAATCAGAAAGCACTTTCCCTAGTATTTTAACAAACGCTGATGAATTTAAAGGATAGTCTGTGATCCTGCTTCTGAAGAATGGTGTTCATTTAACCTGTTCATTCTTCACCCTCAAAGCAAACAGGGATTGCCACGCTGTGGCTCACACACGGCCCTGGTCATCTACAGGGGCCATGCTCCAGGACCAGCCTTCCCAGGAAGGCACCACCCCGAGAGCTAGAGGAGAGGACAACTTGGTCCCCAGCGCCAGGTCAGGTGTGACCAAGGATCACAGTATTGCTTTTGGACGGCGCGTTTCCCAGGTGTTGCAGCTGGATACCAGACTCTGGACAGTATAACAGCTAAGCTGTAACCGCAGATTAGGATGAACTTTTCTCTGAGTGGTCCATGTTTCCTCACTACAGAAGTTGCAGCACCTCTCCTCTCACCCCTCGACCCTGCTTGCAGGGTCTTGTGTAACAGCATCAGCTACAGACATACCAATGATGCAGCCTCCTCCCGGCTCTCCCTGCCTCGTGATGTTTTCTGCATTGGGTCTAGCTGATGGGGAAGATTTGCAGATTGGGGAGGTCACGCTGCATGTGAATGGAAGAGGATGTCCCTTTGTGCAACTTCCAGAGTGTCTGTGTCTCTAATTAGTCTGGATATGCAATAAAGGGAGTACAGAAAGGTATTGGTAATTCTATTTACCTGTAAGTTTTGTCTTTTATTTACTAGGTATGGAAAAACTCATTAATTTAGCAGGGCTTTGGGAATCTGTATTTGTGAATTATTTCCCTCTTCATGTATAAAGCAAATGTAAGGCCCGATTAAAATAAATAAGTAGGAAGGACTGGGCTGTGCTGTGGTGAAAAGCTGTTAAGTTTAGGACAGGCAAGGGATCTGTCATTTCTTCAGGTGTGGATAACACTGGCTTTCATGCACCTGCTTCTGAAGTGCAGAGGTACAACTTTTACCTTTCCAGTGGTAAAAAAAAATGCACTGGCTAGGATTTGAGATACATTTGCATTGACTCTGAAGATACAAAGTCATCGTCCTTGTCTGAAACAAAAATTAAAATAAACAAAAATTCCTTCAAGTGAAAAATTAAAGACAGGTGAGAAAGGCAAAATGTCAGCAAGGAGGTTTCCCACAGGAAGCAGTTCTTCCAGGCTTTTGGATAGGCATTTGTCTATTTGAACAAACTGCTTTTTTCTTTCTTTTTTTCCCCCCCTAAGTGTTTAAGGGTGTTTTGTTTAAACTGTTCAAAACTAGCCCCAGTGGTTGAGTACAGGGAAAAACCAACAAAAGAACATGTGTAGAGCTAAGCAGGAGTCATCCAACCAGTCTGTGTGAAGATTCTTTCAAGTATTTACTGCACTTTCAAGTACTTTAAGCACTTGTAGGAAGAAACACTGAACAGCTTTCAAGACTGAACTGAGAAATCCTTATGTTGAAGATTTTGTTGGAAGCAAAGATCTTCTTGGAGGAAATAATCTGTGGACACTTCATTTTCTGATCTCGTTTTCCCCTGGTAATATAGGCAGTAAGCCAGATATTTTCACTAACTAGATAGTTAGCAATAGTCTTAGGGCAGGAGCAGGAGCACAGTCCCGTATTCTGAAGCCTCCATGCTGTGTTTCTGTAAAGAAACAGGAGCCTGACTTTTTGGTTCCCCCAGAAGGGCTGTTTTTCCAGTGTTATCACATGCAGCTCCCACAGGTGCCCGCTGGAATTTGATGAGTTTTTAAAAGCAGATACCCAAGCTGCCTTCCGACAGCATCAACAACCAGGCATACAAAGCAGTGACCATCTCTGACCTCTTCCTGGCTGTAGAAGTTCGCTTATCAGCAGCACTGAGAGAATAACATGCATGTCTCTCTGTAAGGAGGCTGCCAGTAGGTGCCTGGAGCCTACGGACAGAAAGGCAGACACCATCGCTGGCAATCTAGCACAGGGACAGATAAGAAAGTTCAGATTTGACATCAAGGAGGAGCAGGAGGTGGTGTAGGGAACTTTCTGAGGCCATCCTCAAAGAGCTCTGATGTGGTATGATATGTGCCAGCTAAGAGTTCCTTGTAATTGCAATTACCACATAAAAGAGAAGAGACACTGCAAGTGAATACAGAGAGATATGCAACTGTATGAACTCCTGTTTGTCATGAGTCAGTTATAAGCAAGCTGCACCTTGCAGTGGGAAGGTGCTCCAGCCACCCTTTACACAAGCCCTAGTCTAAGTTAGTGCAGTCCCAGAGCCAAGAACAGCTTTGATGCTTGCTTTCTCATTCTCAAATGTTAGAACAGTATTTACTGCTGCTTCTATCCTAAAAGTCACCCAGACTAAAACTGCAGGTGCTGTACTTCAGTATGAATCATAGCGTAAATATCACCACAGTCACCGCTTGTCACAAACAGGTTTATTTCAAAATGCCATTGCAACATTCCTCCTTTGTTTGGCTGTTTTACAATCCTTCCTCAACTCCTGTCAGCACACTTGCTGTTGGGAGGTGAGAGAGATGGTCTTGTTTTGCCCCCCATCACCCTTGGAAGCACAATCTATTCAATTCACCTGTGAAAGGAGGTGAGGGGTCTCTCATCTGACCATTCTGTAAGACAAACAAATGTGGTGATTTCACATGGTCAGGTTTTTTTGCAACATAACCACATACCTATGACATCTCATTTCCTGCATAGCCTGTATGCGATGCATTCTGGTAAAGTAAAGGGAGGTGTCTGGTGCAGGGAGACACTCGAATGCACTGCTGCACTGGCTTACGTCTCTGCATGGTGACACTGGATTGCACAATCCCCAAACCACAGAGCACAACATGCCCTGACCCCATCTCCTCCCCTCGCTCACCTCCTGTCTGTCTGTGCAGGGGCTCTGTAGAGGTACAGAGGGCATGGCAGCGGTAGCTCTGTGCCTGAACAGGAGGGACGTGTCTCTCAGCAGAGGACCTATAGCCATTCCACTGCCCCTTTGCAACCTTGTGCCTTCAGGCTATCTGTCAGCTAGCGCAAGAATCTGGTAAACGAGCACAAATCAAAAAACAAAGTTGTGACCTATTTAATGGGAAAAAGACTACGTCGATCCAAGATACTGGCAAAACTTGTTTAATTGCTATAGCTGCTAGCCAAGTAAGTCATGTGTGGACACACGCGTTTGAAGTCACCATACTAGCCGGGCTGCGGCGCAACATGCTTAAACATCTCTGTAAATGCTTGGCTGGACGAGAACGTATCTAGGCACATGCTACTTCTGCAGCAGCAAAAAGAGTCTGGGAGTTGTTTCATCTTTCAAAGGGAAAGCATAATGCCTGCCTTTGTCCAGCAGTCTGGGTGCTGTGCCCATCTGTGTTAGTGGGTGTGAATTTACCCCATTCTGCTCAGGCTCCATACTGAAGAAGGCCCTATAGAGCAGACAGTGCTCCACTGCCTCATGCTGTCCTTTCAGTTACCATCTCCAAGTGGATAGACAGCTGGGCTTTTCTATCAGGGGAAACAACTTGACAAGAAGGAAAGCAAGAGTTTGCAGGGATGTTTACAGCACGGGGGATGGCTTTTTTAGCCAAAGATGGGGAAAAAAAAAAAAAATCAACACATCTATTCCAGCCTGAGGAAGCTCAGAAGAAATCAAGTTCTTCAAGTGACAAAAGAAAGCTCTACAGACGCTGTAGTACAAGAAAGCGTATAAAGCAAGGCTCAAAGACAAATGAAAAAAAGGCTCTAACAAGGTCTATGTAAAACAGGAGCCTTGATCTGCTCTCACCCTGCCAGTTTCCATGTACAAGTAATGTGACTGCTAATCTCGTCTGTGAGTGGTACTGCTTCATCAACTCTGCCTAAAGAAAATCCTCAGCTCATGATACTCAAAGCCTTCTCCTCCCCACATGCAAGTGCAAATAATCTCTGAGGGAAGAACACCAGGAGGGTTTGGAAGAGAATGAGAAGCATCCCTCTAGCATGAAACACATTGTGCACAAACAGCAACACCACCACCATCGACTCACCATATTCAAGCCCTAAGTTTGGACTCTTTGGACACTGGATGTATATAGCTATGAAATACTGCTGTAACTTCCACAGGTTGGAACAAAACACTAATGATCCTTATACTCTGCATTGCAGAGTAGCACCTGCAAAAACTGCTGCATGAACTTCACAGCAGCTTTGGGGCAGGGAGAAAATTTCTTCTCACCAGCTCCACTTGGCCTCAATAGCGTACAATTTGCTTACACATCTCTTAGAAAGTTGCTAATTTCTCAAGTTATGTGTCAAAAATGTCAGGTTACTTTCCATTTAGTCCTCTGAGAAATACCATCTTAAATTATACACTCTTCAAAACACACTTTCTTCAGTAAGACTGCATATGTGTGCCCTATAATTATTTTTTATTTTATAATCTTCATGAAATTTAGTGCTACAGTGCTGAAAAAAACCCAAGGCACTGTATTACAAGTGGATAAAAGACTTGGTGTTATCAGCTATCCCCTGAGCAAAAAGTATTAATTCTGCCATCCCACTGAAACAGACAGCTTAGCTGTTTAGGGCTCCACCCAGCAAACATTTAAAAGTGTGTGTGTAATTTATTCATGTGAGCAAATTCACAGAATTACATGAAATCACCTCTGTGGATAATATTACAGGGCATGCTTTTTTAATGTCTTCAGAACTGTGATGGCTGGAGGTTCATGCCAAGTGTTTTAGAAGTGGCATCTATAGAAACAGGAAAGTGTTCTATTTTTAAAATTCATATTAAATAATGGATTCCTCATGCAAAATGAGTGCTTTTAGTGCTGATCCTTTCAACCTAACTGCTTTTCTAAGATGTTTGGTTAGAAAAATTATTGATGTTTATTATCATTGTTGGTTTCTGCTACTGATGAGAAGTACATTGTCAATCATACTTGGCAGTCGCAGGGTGTTCAATCTTTACAGGGATTTCACTTACCCAGAAGACTTCACATAATCAAAACCAGTCAAACAGAAAAGCAAAACTCATTCTGCCTTTGCCTCCTCCTTTGTCTGCAGTCTGCCTGCTTGCAGTGCAAAGGCTTGATCTTCCTAGCCAAGGACACTGCACTGCCCTTTTGCTTCAACACACCAGTTTTTTTAGAAAAGAAGTGCAGGTAGGAATGTGCTCCCTCTTGCTCTTCATAGCTATGATTCATCATTTCAACAATTTGTCTGTCTTCAGTACACAGGTAGCTATAGGATCTTCTGCAAGTAAATGAGAGAACCGGCTGTGGAGACAGCTGGGCAATATGGATGGCAAAAAAAAGTGGTGGGAGGCCACCACCAGTGAGTTGTCATTATCGTTGCATCCCTCTTTTGTCTCCTGTTCCTCCTTTCCTCTCTGTACCTCTTCCCATCCCCACTGAGCAAGAGAGAGCTGATAGTCTGGAGCTGTACATGCTCAGACGGGGGAGCACCAGCAGCTGCTGAGCACTGTTTTGTGGCAGCTGTGGTCTACCTGGCTTTCCCCAGCAGACACTCTGGTTTGGTTTTCGTCTCTCCTACTAAACTGCTGCCTTCCAGGCAACTTGAAGATTTCTCCTCCCTTTCACACCTGACTTGCAATGGCCGATGTGCTCAAAAGATACAGGAGAAGGGAAATAGAGATATGGATGATATGATGCCCTAGATCTTTTATTCTTAGAGAAAAAAACCCAGAAGGTACTGATGGTCTGACCAACAAAGCAGGAGCAGGGCAAGCATGAATCTCACCATTTATTCTGCCTTGCTTACCTAGCAAACTCTTACTGCCACTCTTTGAGCTCAGCCTACGTAAGGAGGCAGGATAAGGCGCTGTGTACTTCACTATGATTCACATGAAACTGAGTATTTTCTTGTCTTTCTAAAACAGGAAAACGGAAAAAGCTAGTTGTGCTGTATTTCTGCTTGCACTCCCTGTTGATAAGAAGCCCCTGCTTCATGGCACACTCAGCAATTTAGTAAGAAAAACACTAGGGTCAGTAACTTCAAAAAGCTATTTGAGAAATGTGACATAACCCTGGCTGTTCCCAGAACCCGTGGGAGGGAGGTACAAAACAGAAACGTGGGGGAAAACAACAGGCAACAGGCAGGTGAATTACGCAGGTACACAACTGCAAGTATGTAACTGAAGGTGGGGATAAGATTGTCCAGGGACTTGAGGATAAAACTGTTTTCTTATGATATATCTCACCTACTTAGCATTCATAAAGAACCACACACAGCCCCACTATCTGCAGTCTTATCAGAAAAAAAACCCCACTGCACACTGCAGCTTGGTTTCTATGAATGTACCTTTGCCGTAGTATGTGAGAACAAGTAGCGAGCATCCTCCACAATTCCTCTGCTTGAGGAGGAGAACAGCAACAATTCAGCCAAGACCTCACTGGACCATGGTATTTCCAGTCTGTTGTTTTCTCCTCCAAGCCTGTAGTGAATTCAGCATGCAGAATTACATCTAAGCTGATGAATTACACACCCAGGTGATGAATTCTTGTAGTCTTTCCAGTGTTTTGCAAGAAACAAATGGTTCTGGGACTTTTTCAAAGAACATACTAACATTTTTATCTTAAAAAAAAAAAAAGCAAAAAGGAAAAATCAGCTTGAGAATTGGCTTTCATCCTCTGCCCCCACAGTTTAGGCAGCCCTGCAGTGACACATACGCTGCTTTGTCAGCCTAAGGAATTTGTTTCTGCAGCCAGGCTTTAGCCGAAAACATACAATGTGCATTAACAGAGTATCTATGGTGGCTGCTGCCCTCCGCATCTCTCAAAGAATAGTGATAAGGTAAGGCTGACACTTAATGAAAATGAATTTTCCAGAGTGAATGGTCTTGCTGATAAAGGTTGTGGGCAGGAGGGAAGAAGAGCTTATTTTCACTCTTTTTTTGTTTTGAAGTAGTTGAGGCATAAAAGTGCACTATAAAGGACTATGAACTGACCTGATGGGTAGAAGAGAAAAAGCCAGGGAAGACGTTAAGAAATCCCATGTATTCTACTTAAGCCAACTATCAGTCACTTCTGGCAACTCTGTCCTTTTGTTTGTCTTCATTTTCACTCTGCATGAGGAGCTGTCAGCACACAACCTTTGTCACATGAGGAAAGGTTAAGAGAAAGACCACTGGTGGCAGAGGGGCCCGCAGCCGAGGAAGTGGACTTCTACCTGGCCGAGGTTACCACAGGAGGAGCAAACAACCTCAGTGGCACCGGGTTTGTACAAGATCATCTGCAAGGCACAAAATTCTCCCCGAGCCCAGGTGAAAAGGGCACGTTACGGCCGGAGCTAAAACATGCAGACATACCCGTCCTAGCCATTCTGGTATCATTTAAAAACATGTGCGTATCGATTCCTTTTTAAAAGCAAACCTGGAAAGTCAGCCAGTTATCTGAGTCTGAATTTTCCAAACTATCTTTTAAAGAAAATCTGTACCTACCAGCCTTTGTTTGATAGTTCTTTAGGTGTTGATTTAATGTTTTCAGTCCCCTTCAGGCAAATCAGGCAACTGAAGACTAGAATACCTGGAAATGGACAATGTTTTATACATAGTTTTTAAATGTAGCCAAATACAGAAAGAAGCATGGGCTAGTCTCAGCTGGATTTTGCCACTTCTGCTTGGCTTGCCTTTCAGCGAGAAGTAAAGAAGAGGAGGGGAAAACAGCTTCCTATGTGGAATTAGAAATCTTTCCAGCCAGCTCAACCAAGTCTAATCCAGTATTTGATTAGAGAATTCTGTAGTTTTAATTTCAACTACTGCTTCAGGGGAGAAATTTTGAATACTATTATGAAGGAGCATTTTAATTTAAATGATCGTAGTATACTAAATGCAGAACACCACTAAAGCATGATTTTCCATTAATAGTTTACCCTTCTTTCTGGGCATTTTCATGTACATTCCATGAATGGTTTAGGACAGAACAAATTCAGCCCATTGAACAATACATGAAACAATGTGTGTGATGTTATATTTGAGTTACAGATATATTATTTCATGAAACAATTATTGGTAATGCAAAAAAAAAAACCCCACCCAAAACTGATTCCAAAAATACTCTTCTTGCCAGGAAAAAAGAATAATTAGAAAAATATTTTATATTCATATTTACCACTGTACATATAGTCAAATTAGTCACAAAATAAGGTTTTATAGGTAAACTCTAGACTGCTAGTGTGGAGAATCTTCTGTAGGTTTCTTCCTTTCTTTCCCCCTTCCTTCCTTTCTGTCTGTCTCCATTGGAGTGTTTGGGGATTAAGCTTTTGCAGCCAGATTGGGAATGTACCTAGTCCTAGATCCAAGTGTCAGGACTGAGGGCCTGTGTAAATTTGCCTGGAAACCTGCAGCAAAGAAAGCCTCTGTCAGCAGAGATGGTAGCTGGAGCAGCCTGTGTTCACCCAGGCAAACTATTTCCCACGGTGGGGAGGAGGAACACATCAGCCAGTGGCTCCTGTGCCCCCCCCAGCGTGGCTGCCCCAGCCTTTGCCAACTATACAAAGCAGAAGGGAGCCCAGACTGTTCTCCCTTAAACACAGCCTGTGTTTTGAACAGTTATTCGTTTAGTCAAACACAAAATCCTTAAAAAGAAGTTAACTGGGGAAGAGGAAACAGCCAGTGCTGTGTTTGGATTGCAGTGTGTGCTCAGCTGTCTGCCTTTCATGCTAATGGGAGGCATTTGGGACCACTATCAGGGGGCAGGGGAGCAGAAGGCAACCCAGGCATGCAGCATCAGAGCAGCCCCTGGGCAAAGGGGTTCCATCACCACCTTACCAGCGATGGGCAAAGGTCAAATTTTTGCATTAAATCATCAGTATTGTAGGTAATGAGTTGGTTGCGAGCCAGGGTGTAAAACAGCTTACTTGGCTGATACCTGAGTCTCTGACTTACAGCAGTACTGCTCGGGGAGGGAAGAATCCACAAGTAAAGGACACTGCCATGTGAATGATGAGGCTTGGACTTGAGCAGGCCCGAATATTAGGCAGTGGGGCCACAGTCCAGCACGGCTGTATGCTACCATAGGCACCACAGCGATCACCCCATGACAGCCCACTTTTCTAGCACTGCGTGACCACACACCAAGAGATCACCTACTATAAGAGCAGAGGAAGACTCGGGATGAGAAGTGATCATATGAATGTTGTGTCAGTCATGCACTGTGCTCTTCTGCAAGCCTAAGGGTAAGGTCTAGTGAAATCCTTGTGGATGTTCCCATATGGAGCAAGAGGAAATTGCATAAGCTTATAGCTACTCATGAGACAAGTCAGAGAAGCAGCGTTCAGCCCTCAGCTCTGCGGCTCCTGCACTATATATGGCCTTGTCATGGAGTCATCAAGACACCACTGCAATGTGAAACAGTATCCTAAAATACCTTGTTTCATGCTGGCCACTAACTAAACCAGCTTCATCTCACATCTAGATCGTCGCTTTGCACACACTCACTTTCAGTGCCCCATGAGGAACCAGCACAGAAGTCCTTTTCCTTCTGCTGTGCTATCCTGAAGCTTCAGGGTGTACATTTCAGATGCTCCATGGGTTGAGGGTGATCAAAGAGGGAGAGATCAAAAGAAACTCTGCTCTACTGATAGTGAGAAGATTCCAGTCAAGCCGGTCCTTGGTGGCCAGAAAGGCCCTATAAAAGACCTGGTGTAGTGTGTGTCTGCCACAGTGATTAAACAATTATTAAAGTATTTGAAAGGATTATGTAAATCGGACAGCAATTACCAGCATCCTGGTAACTGGGCTGAGTATGCTTCAACTGGCTCTCAGAGACAGGCAAGTCAATGCGTATTGCACTGATTTATATCACGTCTGTTCACGTTCCCAAAATGAGCTAACCCTTGCATTTATTTTGATTAGCAGAAGAGGGAAAAAAGACGCATTATGATTTACCATGGCCAACCTCTGCACTGAAGAGCCTAGAGTGATCTAACCACGGGTCACTCATTTGATTTCAGTGGCCACAACGGCGTGGTACTGCTTCTTTTTGCTTCAGTCTTCCCATTTGTAAAGCGGGAATAACAGGAATTGTAAGTCACCACTGCTCTTACCCAAAAAGCACATGCACGGGTCTCTTTTTCCTCTTACCTGATTTTCAGGAAAACAAACTTTAAACCAGTATTTGATTGTTTAAATTGCCTCTCTCCTCTTCTGCCAGCAGCTTTTGTTTAACCATCCCTCACATGATCTGTTAATGAAGCCCAGCCTGTAACTTCCAAGTTTAAAAATAATTCCTCACATCACTCACAGTCTCTAACCTTATCATGGGAAATGCTTTCCAGCATGTCAGCTTGCCCTTTAGACACCACTGCTCCAAGAACAACAGCAGACAGACAAACAGATTTTTCTTTTATGCTCTGCAACTGTTTACAACAGCTTGCAGAAGCACAAACATTGCACTCGAGCACCTGAAGATTTGTACTTCTCTGAGCTTTATTACTGCTTCTGTTTCAAAACAGAAATGTTGGATCATTGTTTTTTTAAATCAAAATGTGATTTCAAATATTAAATAGTATATGAAATACTCCCCAAAGCCTTCTTTGAATTCTGTTAAAATGCCTTTACTGTGATCTCTAGAGTAGAGATGGGCAGTAAAAAATTCATCTCGGTCAGAGGAACTTTACAATACAGACAGGATTTGCAACTTCCAAGTTGTTACAATAAAATTTTAAATTAAGGGAGTCAGGAAATAGTAACTACTCTTGTATAAAAATTGAAAAAAATATCCTTTTTAGTATAAGGGAAAAAAACCACCAATGTCCTTTAAATTTTAGAGAAACGTCAACACAATGTGGAAATTATTCTATATTTGTGAACTTCTGCATCACCAGTTTAATATGATACTTCCCCACATCCTCCCACTATTTCCCCAGGTTAGCTTTTAAAATCACAAATCTCCCCAGACTCAGAAATTACTATCTGACAGAAATCAGGAGGAGACACTGAGTAAGTAAAGAATGAGGAATCAATCAAATTGAGGTTCGAAATCAAATCAATCAAATTGAGATACGTGAGTTACACCGTGGTCAAAGCTTCAAAGCTGACTTCAGGTATGACTCAGGACTCAGTATTTAGCCTCCCTAAAAAAAATACAAGTCAAGGTAAAAGAAAAAAGAAACCAAAACAACTGATTTTTTCCATGTGTACAAAAATAACTTCATCAGGAAACCTCACAGGAAAATAATAGTGCTTTTGGGAAACCCTAACCCTGAAGCAGTGGCAATACTTAGGACCCCCACCCAGTCTTTCTCGGAAGGCAAGCAGTCCCTTGCATCATTTCCCAACTCCTGTGACCAGGTAAGACATTGAGATGCAAACGAAGTCGCCTTTGCCTCGTGGGCCAGCAGAGAAGCTGGAATGCAGTTTCTTATCTGGCACTTGGGTGAGGAAATGATGGTTCTGGGAGATCACAAGACCGCTGAAAACAATGAGGTGTTTCAGAAGGGTTGTGTCTGCTCCCCAGCCATCTCCCCAGGTCTTCAGAAAACTCTCAGAACCCTATCTATGTTCCCTTGAAGCAGATGCTGCTTCCTTTTCTAACCTAATAATGATGCAACTAACTTCATTACGGGTGCTCCAGCTGAAGCACTGTTTGAACCTTTTTTTTTCTTACCACGGAGAATCCAAAACAAAGATTCTTAAGTGGGTACTTATGAACGTCGTTAACGCTAGAGGGACATTATGAACTCCAGAGCCACCTCAGATCTTCGGTAAGGAATGCCCAAGTTGGGGAGGAAGGCTGGTTACTTTTCGTGGAGCTGCAAGGAAGAAGGGAAACGGCTCATGCTTTTTTGGTAGCCTTTTTACCAGCCATGTTCAAATCAAGTTAGGTAAAAAAGTATCTGCAGTTCCTAAAACTTTTCTGAAACTGGCAGTAAAAATAAGTCTTAAAGTGAGTAGCATTTCTTAAGATGGCATGGGGATATCTGTTCTGTAATTGTCTTCTCACATCCTCCTAGCTTTCTGAAACAGTCACTCTGGTGTTGGAAATTCACTGTGCTTTTTTTCCGTAAGCAGAATCTTTACCGCAAAATAGAAGAAAAACATGATTATGTTTCTGAAAAGAAAGTTGACCTGTTTTTTTGAAGTTTCATTTTCCTAAACACAAATATGACCCTGGCATTTCTTACATATAAACCAGATTCTGGCATGTAAAATCAGCACAGTGCTCACTGCAATATACCTGTGCTTTTCTAAACTGGATCAATGTTTGGGTGAACAGAAGCACATGAGATTGGATTTTTTTTTTTTTTTTTTTAGTAAATCTAATAAAGATTGGTCGGTGAAAGCTTGCTCTGAAATACAGTAATTTGCATCTGAGAGCAGACAACACTTTAAGATACACCTTGACTAAGAGCATGCTGCTGTAGAAGTCCATTCTTAAGTCATGGTGCAGTAAGCTAAAATGACAGAAACCAGATTTAAGCCAGAGGACTTTAACCTGATATAAACAAACATATTCACAGTCATAGCTTTTTAAGTAAGCCAGTCCAGTTTTTTTTTATTCCAGGAATGAAGATCCTGAATTTAGTCTTCATAGTAATAATGCAAAAATCGATGTTTACCTAAATAAAATGTCCTTCCTTTGCTGTTTGGATAAATGGCATCCAAACAAACCACTTGTTTTTATTTCAGTAAGGATCATGGCACTTGGGTTACCTTGAGATAGCTGGTCTGTGGGAGCTGCTGGTGCACACACTCTTGTCACAGTTAAGTGTGACCTAGCTTATTCTGTTTACATTGCACATACGTTTTTGATACACTGCCAGCCTGCTGTAGCTTTGCAACTCAACTACCATTACAAAGGAGCTTTGCTTTTCTGATTTCTGGGTCTTTTCTTGGCAGATACAGGTTGGCCCTTTCCTCTGCACATTTGTACTAGTAGAACAAAGAAGAAAAAGCATTTAAAAGTACAAAACAAGTTTCAGAAATCCTGGGTTCAAATAAGTAGAGTGGTTCCAGAGGGGGAGGATTGTGCTGCACACCTGGGATGCACAGTGGCAGCTGAGTTCATGTTGATGAGATGCTTCCCTGGAGATCAATGCAGAGTTCACCCCTCCAACTGGAGAGGCAACACACTGCTATGCGAGCTCTTGAGACTATTGAGAAATGCACGGCCTCTGTCATCTGGTAACTTGTAGGGCCAGATAAGCTACAGGGCGGTTGGCAATCTTTTGGCTGTTGCAATGAAAACATGACCAGTTATTAAAAAGTGTTGTTCCTGCATCTTAGAAGAGTGGTACACCTTTGGCAAAATAGTTGGAGTTTCACATATATAGAGTTCCTCAAAAGCTGGGTTTTTTTCAAAGCAATTTGGAAAGTTACCCTCCAAAAAGGAGAGATTCAATTTAATGGACAAGGGTCTTCTTCCTTCAAAGTTTTGATCTTTAGGTTATTGCAGAAAGGACTGTGACTACTGTGATTAGCATGGCTATCTAGGTCTCCTCTGGACCAGATGGCATGACTTCAGTTGAGCTTTTGAGCAGAGGGACTGAAGGAGCTCTTGACTTCACCCCTTCTCTCTGCTCACCTGGAAGGAGTGCTTTGCACACAAGACCCCCACGCAGCTGCTAGTCCCCACAGAGATGTTTTCAATAGAGCAAAGACTGCTGTGGCTGGTGTGACTGCAGCAGAGTGTCACAAGGTTGCACAGTTTGATGGAAAGCGATTTCTAGAAGTACCTGCCCAGTTAATACCTCTAACTGCTGCCACTGACCCTCTGTTCACTTCAACAGACCACTACCACGCTGGGCTTGCAGTTTGGCATGTGAACACAACATAGTGCACAGACAGTAGCAGTAGGAACAGTGCTGGGACAGAGGGATGTCTAGTAGCTGTGCACTATGGCATTTTTAACTTGGCTGAAATCATGAACAGTCTCTGCAGCATGGCTGGCAGTCTTCACAGTGATGACAAGATAATACAACTCTCGGAGAGTAAATGTTTGTCCAGGAGTTGGAGGTACTCCTAGGCCAGCTTCCTATCACAGGTTTCTAAATGGCACTCTTGTGATGACCAGGTTCTGACCATAGCTGTTGCCATGCTGACTTCCCTTGCATATGCTTATGTTTCTGCACCTGGGCTCCCAGTCTTCCTTCCCAAAATACCTGGGGAACTGATACGTCCATGCAACAGTTATGACTCAGTGCAAGCTGAAGTCAATGTGCTGAAAGTATTCCTGTCTCCTTCAAGAATTTCAACAAACTCTCAGTTAAGATTTCCTTGTGTATGGTAGTTAAATAAACTTGTAGGGTGAACTTACCTTCTTAGTAAAAATGGTGTCTGGCCTTTGTGTGTGGATACATGCACTAAGAGCATTCACAAGAAGAGGCAATGCACTGGTATCATGTTAGCTGACTACACGGTAACTTCCCCAAAGAGACAGGACCTCATACCATCTGGAAAAACATTGGTTTGTCTTGGTGCATCTCAGGGCACATTACAGAGCAATAGACATGTGATTTATGGTGCAAGACCTTCTGTAATTTTGACCTTACCTCCTATCATGCCAGCTAAACATCTTGCCCTTTTTGAACACAAGCCCTTGTCCATAGTTGATTGAGAACTTAATTGTAGCCTTTAAATGCTTAGTTGATACCAGATACAATTGCAGAAACAAAGCTAACCTAAACAGGACTAAGAAGTCCCATTGCACAGAAAATATCAGCAAAAAGCTGTTGAGTAAAAACTTTTCAAATCTTGCACAACTCAAAAAAAACCCAACCAAAAAACCTAACTATGAGTTAATCAAACTACACGAAGTTCATCTAACTCTCCCGAGGTACTTACTTGTGAATTGGTTAGGTAGTGAAAAGTTTCATGCTGGAAAGATACAGACACACAGTCTTACTCAGTGCATGCATTTTCATTTTCCTTTACAAATAAGGAAATGGGTCATTTTCTTTAGAAAAGGCTGGTCTGGAAACTGTTGTTTGACAACTGGAGATACAAATGGTTGAACAGAACACACAAGGATATCTAGCTTAATTTTTCAACCCCCCCCCCCCCAATTATTCAAACTTGTGCAAGCGTGCAATGTTGATTGTTGCCGTGTATGTCACACTCTTTTTCTTCCTTTCAGAAGATGTTTCCATGATGACTGGACAGTCAGTCACTAGCCATATAACACCTTAAGGCAAAACAAGAACTTTCAGAAATTTCAGCCACAAACACCACTAGAAATTTGATAACACAGCTTTGCAAAACAAGTAAATACTAAAATGATGAGCAAGTAATTCCTAAAAATTGTAATGCATCCAGTGTGCCTTTGCTGCAGTCCTATTTTGAAGGAGTCCTTTCCATGTTTTACATTCCTGCTCAAAGTGGCATGGCTGCACGTGTATAAACCATCCTGATAGATCAGTCCTGAGTGTTTATGTGCAAGCTTTCACTTAAGTAAGTAGTTTAGCTTTTAAATACCTTCTTTTCTCAGAGGTTTTACGAGGCTCGCTTATGATTACTTAACTAATCAAGAAGCACCATTGTTAGGTGTATTTACACATTTTTTGTGGAATCAGGACACTAGTTCGGTGGCAGAAGACTCACACGGGTGCTTTGAAAAGACAGGACAACCCCTCCAACTTCTTTTTATGTGTTTGGCTCTGTGGTGCTTCCTTGGGCCAAAGATTGCTCCTGGGATAATCTGGGTAAGGAAACATGTATCGCTTGTTTTAACAACACACTGCGTGTCTTAAGGCATCAAAAAAGGGAGAAGCACGTATCATATGATTTCTTCCTTTTTGCTGTTGCGCAACAGTCTACAAACCCTGTTTTTTACTCTAAATACGTGCTTTCAAGTTTGCAAGCTAAGGCCTTCGGCAACGCTGGCTTTACAACAGTTTAAGGGGGAACCTTGCACAGGTCTTGCAGTTATTCTACTACTAGGGGCACGGTCCCTCTTAAAAATCAAAGTCTGTCTACTGCTGGTTAGATGCGGACGAAATCCACGTGTAAATCTTTTAGTATCTCACCAGTGCTGCAGCTCTCGGTGTTACAAGCAGTGTTTTCCAGTAGACACTGCGGGGTGCTGCGCACATAAACACTAGCCACGCTGGTGGTGAAACACCAGAGAGTCACTCTCACCAGGCTCGGGTCCAAAGGCAGGAAAAAGCAGGTTTCGGGTATTAAATCAGGAGAGAGTAAAAAGGGCTTCCCTGGAAACGTTTCTCGTACCGGTGCAACCGCCACGCCGCTGGGACCCTGCCCGGGGGGAGATGCTGCCTCATACCTGCCCGGTGCCAGCCTGAGGGAAGTTTCCCTTCCAGCCGTGTCTCACCAAACCCGCAGCGCGCTGGCGACGGCCGCAGCAGCGGCTCTCCCAGCTGGCAGCTGGCTTGCGGCACGGCCTGCCACCCCTCCGAGGGGGCACGGGGTGCCGAGGCACGCACTCCCGGCCGCTGGGCGCCCGGGAGCGGACGGCACGGCAGCCGCCTCACCGAGCCGGCCCCAGCGACAGCCACCGGGCGGCAACATGGCGACGGGGCTGGGTCGGCTACCGCGAACGCCTCCCCATTTTTCTCCAGATCTTGGTTTTCTTTAGTCTGACAGTTGCCAGCCCCTCCGAGGCCTCTCGCCCCGGCGCAGACCCCCGCCCTCGGCCGCGGCCCGGGCCCCCGCGGGAGGCGCGGCGCGGCGGGGCGAGGCGAGGCGAGGCCCGGCGCGGCCACCAATCGGCGCGGCGGGGCGGGCACGGCGGCGGCGGGTATAAGAAGGGCCGCGGGGGCCGAGAGCGGCCGGGCCGGGGACTCTGGGGGAAAAGCTGCGGGGGTCGAGCGAGGTGAGCGGGGCAGGGCGGGGGCTGCGAGGCGGGGACGGGCGGGCGTCCCGCGGGCCTCGGCTCCGTCCTTGTTCTGCGGCGGGGCGGCTCCCGGCGGGAAGGGGTCGCCGTTCCGGCCCCTTCCCCGCGAGGCTCCTGGCCTGGCCGCCCCAGCTTGTTTACGGCCGCGGCCGAGGGCCCCGCTCCCCGGATGGGGGCAGGCAGAGGCCGGGTCAGTTCGTGGGGCCTCCGGGAAACGCTCGGCGGGGGTGGGGGGGCGGCCGGCCGGCCTCCCTGCGCGTCCGCCCGGAGGACTTCGTTCGGGGTCCGCGGCTTAGCTTTCTCCCCTCCCGTGACCGGCTTACGAAGGAGTCGGGGGACACGCGGTGCGTCGGCGAACGGGCTCGTTTCGGGCCCGGCATCCCCCTCCGCGCTCAGGGCTGTGAAGCAGAGGGCGGCGGCCTGCCGGCGCGCTGCTCTGCCTGACGGCCGCTCCTCCGTTCCCGGCAGATCTGCCAGCATGAGCCTGTGTCTGACCGCCCTCAGCCTCTGCTTGGGACTGGCCTTCGGTGCTCCGAGAGTGGACCCCGAGCTGGACGGCCACTGGCAGTTGTGGAAGTCGTGGCACAACAAGGACTACCATGAGGTGAGCGCCCAGTGCGCTCCGCTGGGCCCTGCCCGCTGAGTCACGTCTGCTTTGTCTTAACGCGGGCCGTGGTCCGCGCTGGGGAGGGATAACCCCCCTCTGCCTCGGTCCCCTTGCTGTGTCGGTGCGTCGACACAGCTGGTCCGGGCTCTTTGTTTTTTTTACGGGGGTGGCGAAAAGACCTTATCATGAACGGCGTTCGGGCTTCCCATTCGAGTAGTCTACGCTTGCCCAAGTATACAAGCCGTAACAAAGCGCATTATCGTGCCAGTGAACTTTTGTTTGAACAGCCTCCTTGAAGCATGTTGTTTTCTGGCTCTTCAGAGAGAGGAAAGCTGGAGGAGAGTGGTGTGGGAGAAGAATCTGAAAATGATTGAGCTCCATAATCTGGATCACACACTAGGAAAACACAGCTACAAGTTGGGAATGAATCAGTTTGGTGACATGGTATGTATAAAGGCGTGAAACACAGTTCTAAACAGCGGTGCGTAATAGATGGTGACTATGTGTCCTGAATTTTCTTCAGACAACCGAGGAGTTCAGACAGCTGATGAATGGCTATGCACACAAGAAGTCAGAAAGGAAGTACAGGGGATCCCAGTTTCTTGAGCCCAGCTTCCTGGAAGCGCCGCGATCAGTAGACTGGAGAGAGAAGGGATATGTAACTCCAGTTAAAGACCAGGTATTCTCTGATGGTGGATATTTACCCAGTTACAGGTCCAGTTTCCTGAATGCTACCTCAACTTCCACAGAGGAAAAACACTTTGGACTTCTTTAACGAAGCCTAGTGCAAGCTTACTAAATTAAGTGCCATTTTGATAAAACTGCTGGACCCCTTTAGGACCTTTCAGGAGTTCTGTACTAAATGTCCAAGAACTGAAAAGGCTGTAGTATCTTCATTTGTACAAGCTAGAAATCTGAAACTGAAGTTGGTCTTGTGGCCTTTGCATTTTTCATGTTCAGATCAGTGGTAAGGGAACTGTAATTGCCTAATCTGTCCGGATTTGTAACTTGTGATTTCATTTCTCGCTTCAGGGTCAGTGTGGCTCTTGCTGGGCATTCAGCACAACAGGAGCTCTTGAAGGGCAGCACTTCAGAAAAACGGGCAGACTTGTTTCGCTGAGTGAACAGAATCTGGTGGACTGCTCTCGCCCTGAAGGGAATCAAGGCTGCAATGGTGGTCTCATGGACCAGGCTTTCCAGTACGTGCAGGATAATGGGGGAATTGATTCAGAGGAATCCTACCCGTACACTGCAAAGGTAAGTGTAATAGCTGAACTTGTATTGCAGGTGTCACGTCTTTTGTGTGGACAAACTATGTGTTGGGGAAGCTCATACCTGGAAAGGAAGATGTCTAAGCAGTAATCAGTACATCTGTTCTTCCTGTTGCATCTTTCCTAAGAAAACTAGAATGACTGCTAGCCCCAGTAGGCATCACATGCTGCACTGGTCTCTGAGGTCAAAATTGTACCAGACCAGCTGGAAAAACTAGAGCAAATATTTTTATTCCTCCCTGTCATTGCTGCCCTCCTGTTGGACATCATGCCTTATCTTGGTTGACACACTAAACCAGGACCCAGCCCTTGTCAATGGTACTACTTAATTGTGGGGGTGCAATTCGGCTTCCCATAACTGAGATATTATGGAGTTGCTACCCATAGACCAGCTAGTTCTTGCAGCTAACATGATTTGGTTTTTAATAATAGTGTTTGGCAGTGCTTTATTTAAGTTCTGCTTCTGGACAACATGTGCAAAAATGCAGATAATGAGCAGACTTTTAAAATAACTCTAATGATCTACCAAAAGTTAAACAGACAGGAGAGAACAAAAGAGCAGTAGTAAATTGTGGTATCACTTGAGAGCCCGTGGTTTGGGCTTTTCACCACTTGGAGTTCTGCTCACTATAGAGCATCTTTCCTTGCAGCTTATTTTGTGTTGACTGAATGTGCAATAGCACTGCCATTTGTTGTGAGCAACATGGAAGCCTTTGGATTTGAGTTCCTGTTCACCTGTATCCCTGTAATCTCAATTTTTTTCCTGATCTTGGCTCTTCCAGAGATCCCAGTTGGTTATAGGAAGTGCCGAACTTGCTGAGTACAGTAAGCAACTGAGGTGTACTCTGTGTTCATTTAGTTGAGGGGAGGCAACTTAAGCACTAACCTTACCACACAGGTAAGGGCGGGATGTGCTTACTTCAGTCTGTTTCAATTTTACATGGCCTGACTTCCAAACTAGGCCTGCCTCCTGAGGTAAATGCTTGTGGCACTAACCGTTCAGGCTTTATTGAAAAAAAAAAAGTGAAGAAGCACAAAATACATGAAAGCTGTATATAAGGTCATGTAATACAAATGACTAACTTTCAAATCATTCTGTACAGTTTTTCAAACTATGACAGACTAAAATTTGTGAATTTTAAGTGCTTGCTCAATGAGCAGTTTCTGGATTGCTTTGTAATTAATGAATACTTGGTGCTCTTCCAGTGCCCATTAATGCACTCTGGGCTTCTTTCCTCCCTGAAAAGAGATTTGTCCTCCCCACCAAAGAAGGCAGGGTTCCAGGATGTGATAGTGCTTTGCATCCCAGTAAAACTTTCCTTTTGGGCTCCACTATCCTTTGGTTTTTCTGTACCTTTGAGAAACTCAAAAGCAGCTTCTGTGTTCTCCCTCTGCTCTTCTTTCAAAGCACTGCTGAGGCAATTGGATCCTCTTCAGTCCCTTGTTTTCAAGGCAGCAAAGTCACAGAATGTCTGGTAGTTCCTGTGCTCACCTGTGTGTTAAGTGGAGAACTATGTAATAACTAGGGCTTTCTTTATTTAGGATGATGAAGACTGTCGCTACAAGGCAGAGTACAATGCTGCTAATGACACTGGCTTTGTTGACATCCCTCAAGGACATGAAAGAGCTCTCATGAAAGCAGTAGCAGCTGTGGGTCCAGTGTCTGTTGCTATTGATGCAGGCCACTCTTCATTCCAGTTCTATCAGTCAGGTGGGGATTTGTTAGCAACTTGCATGCAGAGAACTCTTTTTTTTTTTCTGGATACTCAGTATTCATTACTGTTCAGTTTAATAGGTGAAAAAACACCAACTATGGTCTTGTGACATAGGACGCAATCACGAGTCCTTTTAATTCTAGTCCAGGTTCTCCATGCTTTGTACTTCTCTTGCATATGTGTGTACTTGTCCTTCAGTTTCTGCCATGATACACTGAAGACTCCTTTCTCTGACTCTCAAGAGGCTGTGCAACACTTAATTTGAAATACACAGCTTCTGGTGAGGGAGAAGGGTTTCCTGCAGATGAGCTTGTTCATGTGTGAACTTATGCCTCTGCAGGTGTCTACTATGAACCAGAGTGCAGCAGCGAAGACCTGGACCATGGTGTTCTGGTTGTAGGTTATGGCTTTGAGGGGGAAGATGTAGATGGGAAGAAATACTGGATTGTTAAGAACAGGTAAGATCTATCTCTGTGCCTTGTACCCTTTGGGGGTAGGGGAGAAGGGGAGGTAGTTTGTCACTTGTAGCGGGGGGTGGGAAGACAGCAATGATGAAAATCTGCATGTGGAAAATCTGGAGACTGTTCTCAGATTGTATTGTATGACAAAAGTTAAACCTGACTCATGCTGCTGCAGCCTAATAAAGTAGGCCCAAAGCAGCAAACTCATCCTCCTGCTTTTTCAGTTAATTCAAGGAAGCTCAGCACTGGAACAGCCCATGAAGATAGTAGATGTTAAAGTGGTGGAGCAGAGGGGAGCAGGAGGAAACCAGGTTGTGGGGGTGTAATGGATTTTTTTTGGAAGCAGAGCACTGCTGACTTGTGTGAAATGGGGTAACACGAACTTTAAAGATGGAGTTACCTCCTAGGTTGGAGGGAAAACAATAAATGCCAAAGGGCATGTCACATGAGCTTGTCTCATGTTCTCGGCATTACTGGGGCACCACCCTCATGCTGCTTGCAGTCTTGGTCTTCCTCTAAAGTTGGCTGGGAGCAGTGTCTGAGCTTCAGGCACTTGTAATCGAGGATTGCACATCAAGGTCTCCACCTAGTGAGAGGATGCCTGCACCCTTTATTTCTGTGAGCTTGGGGTACCTCTCCTGTAACACGCACTTAATTGCTGGAAAGCACTTTAGTTTGGCTGCAGCTATCTTGATTTTTCTCCACAAATGTGGATGGCAGCAGTTTACCTGTGAGGGGGAGGTAAATAAGTCTTTTCTGAACATGAAAACAAACCCTTTACTTCTGTTTTCAGCTGGGGTGAGAAGTGGGGTGACAAAGGATATATCTACATGGCCAAGGACAGGAAGAACCACTGTGGAATAGCAACAGCTGCTAGCTATCCACTTGTATAATTTGAAGACTGAACATTTCAGTGAATGAGGGGTTTTAAACTGAATGACCAAACCCATGCTCACACATGTGGTAGACTTGTATCCTTCAAAAGTCAACCTGATTTTTTTTAAGCTTTTGAAGTATGTTTTACATGTTGGCAACATGCCACATGTTTTAAATTGATGTAAATGTTGGTATGTAAACAGCTTGTAATATTGCTGGCTTTTAACTCTTAATCTAATAGATTCTTCTTTGTATTTTTTCCTTTTTTTTTTTAAATTGCGATGTGCCCAAAGGTTTACTTTTTAAATAAACACTTGAATTCCAGTGTGTACAGATGGCTTGGCTTTTTGGTCTGCATTTTTTCCACTTGGGACTTTTATGAAACAGGCATTTATAAACTGAAGCCTATATATGTGCCTCTTCATCAGTTACTAAAATGCAGCCCTAGCTGGGAATGGCTAACAGCTGTTATAAAATGGGGTGTAGTATTTGTAACAACTTATTTAAAATGGGGAGTGGAAAAATATCTTAACTAAAAAAGTGACTGAAAATCTGACCCTTATTCTTTGAAACTACTTGCTCCCCAGAATGTGTCTGTAAATGAATTTTGGCTTAGTATTGCCTCTAGGTCACAGGACTATCTCTGGTTCTTTGTATTTCAAAACAAAGGTCTTCAATCTTTTCATGTCCTGCATGCAGCATCTGATCTTCACTTAGCTTTAATACCATCAGTGTTTTCTTAATGGCATTTCAAAGTACCACAGTTCTGTAGTTAGAGCAGTTGTCCCCTTTTGAGCACTATAGGGTATAGGAACACCCCAAGCACCTGGGCTGTTCAAAGAGACAGCTTGTTTCTTGAGATATGTGGGACACTTAATACTGTCTTCTCCCTACATGAGCTTTGGCTGGGGAAAGAAGGGGGTGGGGGGAAGGAATGCTGTTCTCTGGAAAGTGAAGTTGGGCTACTGTGTTAATCCCTGTGTACTTAATCCCTGTGTACTTGATGGCTGAGTGGACTGTGGTGACTTACGCTGTGCCCTGTACCTCCTCCTCTGAGAGGACTTTTCTCCTCTGCAGGTGTCTGTGCTGCTGAAACATAATTACTAGTAACATACTGTTGTTTAGATGTGGTTTGGGTACCAGTAGTTTCTGCAGACTAGGATGAATTGGTAATACCAAAAAGAGCTGGGGGGGGAAGACTTGCCTTGTTTTTTTGGATGCTGACTGATTCCCTCTTGCATTTGGGCTGGAGGGGAAGGAAGCTAGTTCTGCAGCTTAACCAGCACCAATTCAGAATTTACAGACCCATAGGTTTTTATGCACAGTGTCTTTAATGAGTCTGATAGCTATGCACACAAGGGAACACTTGGACTAAAAGTTATGGAAGCAGAGTTTCATTATTGCAGGTAAAACAAGTTTTAAGCTTGCATTTCATAAATACTTCTGGAAAGAAAAACAAGCTGAGGTATCTAGAATAATCAAAATGTTAACTGCTGTTCATTTGTGAGTCTGTACATGTGCTGGTTGCAGATTAATTCTTTCAACCTGAATCTCCCTACAAGCTGGGGTTTTTTTGTTTGTTTTTTTAAAAGGAAGAGCCTCCCTCAGCCCAGTGGCTATTTAACAAACCACAGCAGAAATACCGGTTAGAATTTAGCTATTGAGTTGACTTGCTAAGCCTGTTATGGAGAGCATCCACGCTGCTTGGTGGAAGCTATGGAGGAAATGAATATGGAGCTCAACTAGTGGTCCTCCAAAGATCAAAATGCTGCCAGGGAATTGACTGCATAAACTCCTTGCACAGTAACTGCTTTTCATTCTTGCTGCCCCAGAATTAGGGGTGGACAGAGACCTGTCTCTCTGAATGCTTTTTAATCCTGGAAGCTGACATTACTGTGAGCTTAGTAGCACTTAAGGTGCTACTGGTTTTCTGTATTGATTAAAACAAGACAGTGAGAACATGCAGTGGAGGGTGAGACCAGTACAAAGCCTGCTAGGACTTGAACTGCTGCAAAAAAATGGGCAGTAGGGAAAGGTGTTTGCTTACAAAGGCCAAGGTTAATAAGAGTTGCTAAGAAAATGATATTTCTTTTATGAACAGATGGGGAAGTGAAAAGGAAGTAACTTTCCAAAGCATATGCACATGAATGGGAATGTGGCTCACAAAAGAGGCATCAGCCTCTGACTTTTTTAGAAATATGTGATAATACAGCTGTTTGTCTGCATTAAAACTTTCTGACTTCTGGCTGAACATCCTCTCTTCTGAGTGGAATAATCAGGAAGGGGACAGGGTAAGTCAGGTCATGCAGATAACTCTATTTACACAGTCGTCTTAAGTAACAGCTTTACCCAGAATTGCCTTACACGACACTATAAACATTAAAATTTTGTGTAAGTTGCAGTTAGGCGCACTGGTAGAAATTTAAAACCTGGTACATTTCAAGAATTACATTAAATCTGGATTTGTGATTCCACTGCTGTGGCCCTATCTTCTATAGAGCTGTTTCATTTAGTTTAGAAGGACTATTACAAAGTAGCAAATTATTCCATAATGGTATATGTCCTGTTGGGGAAAGCATCATCTCTCTTCAAAGTTGTTCCTTTCTGAAGATACAGCAAATGCACATTATGCATGCACACAGAAAGCTCCTGAGTTGCTCCCAGAAAATCTGTGGGTAGTTAAAGCTCTTGATGACTGTGTTGCAATATTTTTTTTCCAGGCTTTCTTTGGTTTTATATTCCTGCTGACAGATGAAGTTGCGTTTATTACAAGATGTATTATTTTTAAAGGTAGTAGTGCACATGTGTTATCAGTAAAACATCCTATCTAGGCTGCCCTGTTTAGGGCCTGTCTAAATTAGAGCTACTGTTGTTGTTAATGGGGTCTTGATGCGTATCTAAATATGTGATTTGGTCACTATGTTACATGCATGGTAGATGGCAGTTCTGTACAGCGATAAAGCTCTGCAGTCATTGCTTGCTTTCATCTTCATTGTGAAAATTAACTTTTATTTAAATCTGGGAACAAAAAAGATTTTGCATTTGGTTTCTGTGTGCTGGTGGTTCTTGGATAGACTGTGCTTGTCCTAAAGGTCTCATAAGAGTAACAGTTCCTCCAGCCTGCCTGGTGAATGACTGTATTTATCAGTAGTTGGTCATGAGTTTCTAAAGACAAGTACTCTTGAGGCAAGGAAAACCATGAAAAGAAATTATTCCACTTACACATGAAGTGCTTATTCTTTAAACTCCAGTGAGAAATGAAAGTAACTGTCATGTAGGAAACTATTTTCCCTTTAAAAACAGTCATTTTCTCATCCTCTCTGTGGCTGCTAAGTAGAATGGAAATTTGGGTTTTTCTAATGTGCGTTGTTTTTCATCTTTGCTAATGTTAAATCTATTTCCAAATATTAACAGTGGAATAAATCAGCTTATTATCCCCCTACACAATCCATTCAGGAAAGTAATTTTTAAAATATTTTGAAGGACTACACTGACAAAATATTTGTCATCTCACCCTGTTGAAATGTTACTGGGAAGCCAAACATGATGAGTTGTATCAGTGAATGTACGTAGTGAGTGATTAACTGGTGATCTGCATACGGGCACTCGGCAAACAACATTCTGAGACAACCGGAGGTATAGGAAAATGGGAATATCCACTTAAAAAAACAAGACGACAGAAACTCTAGCTTCTGAACATCACTTATGCAGTGTTTGCTCTTTAACTAGTCTCCTTGATGAAATAAATGATCTTGCCATGTATCTCTTAAGCTTAATACCAGTTAATCAGTTTTTACATATTAGAGATTAACTGCAGTTTCTGGCTATTAACCAGGGAATTGAGCATACCCTGATGGCTGTGGTAATGTAAGCTGATGCCTCAGCTTTCTAGCTCTCTTTGCACTTTATTAAGGTTTATGACAGATTCAGAGCCTATTTTTAATTGCAGTCTGTCCCTATACCCTTCACTTTTTTTGCTGGGAAGTTATAGCAGGAAAAGCTAAGACTTAACTAATAACGCTGTTTTGAAGAAAGAATGTTTAAGATGAAATCACTAATGGGGATGTTTTCTCTCATTCTGTAATCAGGGCTTTATCAAATCATTCGTGAAATTTCAAGTAAGTTCAGGGGCACCTAAAGCATTTGGAAGAAAGGATATAATCAGACACAAAATTTCATTTGCAAAGACTCAGTTCACAAAACCAAACCTGGATGATGTTCAGTAAGGCTCATCTGAAAACAGACAAGGAGCCCAACCTGAAACTTCGCTTTGGGGAGGAGAAAGGTTGGCCACATGGTGGAGACCTGATCCATGGATTGATTAGTTCAGATATATTGGGGGCCTCAGAAGAAGCCACCTTCACTTGTGTTCACAGAGAACTTGACTGCTTTTTTTCGTGCAAAGTTGCACGGAGATTTATTTTCCGGTGGTCTTAAAATATGGTTGCTGCAGCAGTTTTTGTTTCCATCAGGCTAGTGTCTGTTGAAGAGCTACCGCCAACCTTTGTGAGTAAAGGGGCAAAGAAACCGTGAAGACAGGCATTTATAGAATACATACTGGGTTCTTTTTAAAATGCTTCTTCCTTGTTTTGTTCACTTAACAGTTCTCACCACCTCCAGGAGATCCAAAACCTACTTCTGAGTGAAACTTAATAGCCTTTCCCAATAAAGTGATGCTGGGAAACACATGTTTTAGAAATACCAATGTGTGTTGTCAGGTGTGGTGCTGCAGCTCTGATACCTGCTACCTTACCTTCTGCAGTCCTTCTGCTTTGGGAAGAAGTGGTCAAAGATGGAGCAAAGTCAGAGAGTGAGCTATTCCCCTCCCCAGCCACCTTCAGAGGATGGTTCTGGATAAGGCTGGATTTTTGAGAGCCTCCAGGGAAAGGTTGTGGTTGGTCTGAGATCTGAGCAAGAAAGAGATGATTTTCCAGCCTGGTAGGGGTTGTCCATATGCTTAGTGACATCTGATCCGCTTCAGACATTCATTTGGAATTAACTTTGTGTTTCAGAGTTCTTTGTCTATGTTAATGCGTGTTCCTCCAGGGTGAGGGTGGTTTAGGTGTGCTCTCCTGGGGTGCCACTGGGGGCCCTCTGCAGCTATTACAGCTATTACTTTGTGCATCTACTAGGGAAAATTGCAATCTCAGGAACCACTGTGGAAATATTCTAAGTTCTGGTTTTAAAGATTAAGTTGATTTTTTTTTTAATTACTAGTGAAAGCTTCCTGCACAGCAGTGAGTGACATAAAACTGTTTAAAGTAAATGCTGGCCTGTTAGACACTTAAACTGGCTTAGGGTGTCTGGGAAGTTGATGCTGAAATGGGATGTTGAGAACTCCTTGAGGCTGTAGCACATGTCTTGGAACACATTTGATTTTGCTTAAAATCCAAAAGTCAAATGAAATAAAGGTGGCTTCAGAGCTGCTGAGTCACAGGTGGTTTTTCCCACTTATAAAGTAAGTATATCTCTAAATACATTTCTGTAATATATCAGTTTATGAGGCTGGTAACAAGTCGTGGGAAAAACCTAGATAGGGCTGCCCACAAAACTCTCAAAACAGTTCATTGCTGTGTCTGCAGGTGCCCAGTTTTGCTAGATATGTGTATAGCCAAGCGCATACCACAGTCTTTCACCATAGTGGCACAGCAGTGCAAGAATTGTGAATGCAAGTTCTTCTCAATAGCCCTCTTAACATTCCTTCTGCTCAGCCATGTTTACTAGATTGAAGTTTGCTTTCCTCATTCAAGCATGAAGCACTGGCTGACAGCAGGGTTTTTTTGGAATAGGAGATATATACTGAAAACATCAGCTGTGATGTGAAATTGCATTGGCTTCTGGAGATTTATGATAATACTCTCCTGCAGTTGAAAGAAACCTCTCTGTGTTTCTATAGAAATTAGTGCCTTGTGCAAAGGTTAAGAATAAATACTGCTGCTGTTTTGCTGTTAGTTGCTTGCTAGTCACAGGAAAAATTGGAGGGGACCTGTGTTTTCTGATTCAGTGCTGTTAAGAGGTTTGATCACATTTGTCTCACAATATAATAGAGCATTTCAGAAGCAAACTGGTGGTCACAGGAAGTCCGTTAGGAATTATTATGAAGGGTTATTTCAGTTGCAGTATTTCCAGACATTTCAACAAACTTTATAGTCCCATTTTGTTAGGTGCTCTGTAAACCGAAAAGCAAGAGAACCTCCCTCCCCACCAAGTTTCTAATCTAAACTGACACGCAGCTGGGGAGCGGGAGAGGAAAAAGGCTGAAAGCAGTGAGGCTGCCGGCCAGGGGCTGTGCAGCTGATGAGCAGCTGTGCATGTACATCTGAGAGAAAGCTGGCCTCCTCCTTTGGCTTTGTTTTCTCCCGGTGTAGCTTCAACAGGGCTAAAAGGTAAACATCTCCGTTCTTTTTCTGAGTTTAAATTTCAGATCTACGTTTGCCTGCATGGCCCTCTCCCTTCCATTTATGCTCCCTGCTTTCTTTTCATTCAAGCAGTCTCCTTTTTCTCTTCCTGTGCTGGAATAATAAATCATGCTGAGTTGTTAAAAAGAGGGAGAAAATTGCCCATGCAGGAGCAAAACAGGAAACCAGGCAATCAGAAGGGCAAAACGCAGATAGCGCGTCACCTGGTAAGTAAGCACTGGGCACGCTGGTGTCTCAGAGTTTGGACTTTTTGCAGCACGCAATCACGAGGCCAGTGCTGCAGCAGCTGGGCGTGGGGAGAAGTTGACTTCTTTCTTTCCCTGGCATGTGCTGACAGTGCATTTGAGCATAATGGTGAAACGATGAGACATCGCAAATGGTCATGCCCCGGGCTGGGATTAGGCTGGCCTCGAACATTCAGCCCGAGCACAGATGACCGGGTAGTGAAGTGGGTGTATTATCTCCTCCATGGAGGCATCTCTTCAAAAGTGATAAAATATTCACTGGGTGATCTGCTCAGCAGCTGACAAAAACGCTTAGGCCAAGCTCCGTTTATTGACATGAGAGTACATAGCTGTCCTGGCCAACACCCTCTGCAAGCTGGCTCACTGAACTCCCTTCGTCAATCGTCGTGGCCAGAACTGCAAAAGCTAGTACCAGAAGCCTGCTCAGCTCCTGATGAACAGGATCCTGCAAAACTATGATGCAAGTCATTGCCTAGAGTGAGAGCAACCCCCCCAGGGCGGATCTCAGTGGGAAAACCTATCTGTCACCTATCTCCATAAAGTATTAAAATCAATTCAGTGGAATCAGATCACGTGCTTGGTTTGTGATTTTTATTTTTCTGTTTTCTGAAACCACATCTGTATTTGCAGAAAGCTAGGAACAAAACCTGAAAGTGTTTTCAGTGGCAATGCATGGGGTTTGTGAGTATTGTCCATGATGATATGAAGCCTGAATGACAGGGACTGTCTCCTCAAAACTTCTGGGGTTCCGTACCTCTGGGTAACTGTGTGCAGATCCACTACCTCTGTGTTCATTTTGTTCCCCGCTTTACCCACATGTGGGCCTTGGATATCTCTGGAAAACAGATACTTTTATCTTTGCAGTCTTGCAGGAGTTAATGATTTTATCATCTTTCCTCTTGTTAATCCCTCTCTCCTCTTCCATAGGTACCAACCACCCTTTTCTCACAATGAGCCTAAGTGGGTAGTATAATTTATGTAAACTAAGAGCTCTTTCTTGTTCTCTGTCTGTAATTAGCCTGAAGCATACTGCTTCCATTTTATAAATGAAGAAAGGTCTTGCCTGATTTTTCCAGAAATATCAGTTGGCTTTATTAAAAACCCAACAAAACTCCCTGTGCGTACGTTTTGTGGAAAACGGAATAAGGTACCGACTTTTGATACCAATGCTCAAAGACGCATTTCAGCCAATGTTTCAAACAGCATCTCCGTTTCTCCGTTTCAGCTGCCTCGCTTTCTCAGGGAACGGTGAGCTCCCGCTGCAGGGGGGCCGGGATCAGCTCCCTGCGGCGCTGGGCTGGCAGGGCAGCAGCACAGGCAGGCTGGGCGCCGGGACACTGGCGGGAAGCCTGCCAGCCCCAACCTGTTCTCTGATCCCCCATCTTGTGATTGCAGTCACAAGGCCAGCTCTCTGCAGCTAGCAGTTCAGACTAACTTAATTTCCAGTCAAAGTAATTAGCGAACAACTGCTCATTTATTAGAGACTGGTGGGGTTTCTGTGTTTTCTTGTGTTACTGGATACCACCAGGTTTAGGTAGTTTGCTTTTATTTTGCTTCTGAAATAGGTGCAAAGGTGCCCTGATTTGGAAATAAGAATTAGGTTTGGCAACAAGTCTGAAACCAGTGCTTTAAGAACAGTCACGTTTGTTATATACCTGGTACAATACAACTGGAATACTTTCCTTTCCACATCCTCCTCCAAAAGTAATAGGAAATCAAGCTGGCCCTGGTTTATATAAAATTTTATGTCAAGAAACCATTAAATACTCATACAAAGGCACATGTGTGAACTAATATTTAAACCCATGTCTGTTCATTCATGTACTTGATGTTTCCATGTATTTTCAATTTTGTATCAACCTGATGAGTATCTGAGGAATAATATCAGGCGTCACCTTCTGTAAGCAGAGGCAGAGTCATGACTGCTGGTCCATGCCAGCTTCCCTGCTCCTCCCGGCAGTGTTGATGGCAGCTCATGGTGCATCCCCTTTCTCACTGCTCCAACCACTAAATACAGTCTCTGGATTCTTAAAAAAATATAAAAAATGCTATGTCTTGTTTTCTCAGCTGTCTGAATGCCCTCAGACACCCAGGCAGCTGACCATGAAGGGAAGTTGTTGCCCAGTATCACAAGAGCTTCATAGGTGGTGACCCTCCACCACAGACACCCTGCAGTTTGTGTTAGACAGCTCTGGAGTAATGGTCTGAAATGGTGTTGCACTGGGAAGGGAAACTTTAAACTTGACCTGAGGCTTTAAGAAGGCCTTCTACAACAGGGTTACAGCGCTGGTGGATAAGGGTAGAGCAACTGATGTCGTCTATCTGGAGTTGGACAAAGCAGTTGCCACTGTCCTGCACGACATCCTTGCCTCTAAATTGGCAAGACATGGATTTGACAGATGGACCACTCAGTGGATAAGGAATTGGCTGGGTGGTCACACTCGGAGAGTTGTGGTCAATGGCTCCATGTCCAAGTGGAGACCAGTGACGAGTGGCGTTCCTCAGGGGTCGGTATTGGGACCGGCTCTGTTTAACATCTTTGTTAGCGACATGGACAGTGGGGTTGTGTGCGTCCTCAGCAAGTTTGCCAATGACGCCAAGCTGTGTGGTGCAGTTGACATGCTGGAGGGAAGGGATGCCATCCAGAGGGACCTTGACAGGCTTGAGAGGTGGGCCCATGCAAATGTCACGAAGTTCAACAAGGCCAAGTACAAGGTCCTGCACGTGGGTTGGGGCAATCCCAAGTATATAAATACAGGCTGAGTGATAAGTGGATTGAGAGCAGCCCTGTGGAGAAGGACTTGGGGGTGTTGGTTGACAAGAAGCTCAACATGACCCAGCAATGAGTGTTTGCAGCCCAGAAAGCCAATTGCATCCTGGGCTGCATCAAAAGAAGCATAACCAGCAAGTTTAGGGAGGTGATTCTCCCCCTCTACTCTGCTCTCGTGAGACCCCACCTGGAGTCCTGTGTTCAGCTCAGGGGCCCCCTGTGAAAGAAGGACTTGGACCTGTTGGAGCGGGTCCAGAGGAGGGCCATGAAGATGATCAGAGGGCTGGAGCACCTTCCCTATGAGGACAGGCTGAGAGAGTTGGGGTTGTTCAGCCTGGAGAAGAGAAGGCTCCGGGGACACCTTATAGCGGACTTCCAGTACCTAAAGGGGGCCTGCAAGAAAGCTGGAGAGGGACTTTTTACACGGGCATGCAGTGATAGAACAATGGTTAATGGCTTTAAACTGAAAGAGGGTAGATTTAGATTAGATGTAAGGAGGAAATTCTTCACTATGAGGGTGGTGAGGCACTGGCACAGGTTGCCCGGAGAGGTTGTGGATGCCCCATCCCTGGAAGTGTTCAAGGCCAGGTTGGATGGGGCTTTGAGCACCCTGGTCTAGTGGAAGGTGTCCCTGCCCATGGCAGGGGGGTTGGAACTAGATGATCTTTAAGGTCCCTTCCAACCCAAACCTTTCTATGATTCTATAACTCTGTAGAGCAGTCCATTTGCAGGGTTGTGCTAGATGTAGCAGAGAACATAGTCCTTAGGAAAAGAGTGTAGGTGCAGTAGGTCAAAGTGGGACTCCAGTGAAGGAAATCCACATTTCACACTAAAGAAAGTCACTGCTTTCTTAATCTGCATTTGGGGTTTGCATGGGTTGTTTATACAGGGAAGATACTGATCTCTTTGTAGATACCAGCCACCCAGCGGTCCACAAACAGTGAGCGTTATCATTTAAGAATCAACAGCCACCCAAGCTGCAGTTACTTGTCAGATCAGTGACCCAGTGCTAGCTCGTTGACTAACAGGTGCTTCTGGTGCAAACTCAGGAAAAAAAAATCATGGAAAGTCTAACAGCTGGGATTATATGCAGGTTTTGCTGTGAAATCATACTTAAATGAAAGCAACTCAGGTGCTGTTATGCTGGCGCTAGGGCACTGAATGACTGACACGTTGCAATACGCAGATACATAGCTTAACTGGCAGCACAGTAACAGAGATCTTAGTCACTAGAGCATGTATACCCACTGCAATACAAAATTTAAGTATTTTCCTAAAAAGTGGTTGGTTTTAGAGGCACTGGGGAGTACCAAGTCCCTGTTCCTGCTCTGTCCTTAATCATATCTCGTGGCCCCTTGGAAGCAGGACCAGGTTACAAGTGATCTTTGTTCTGCTGCAGTAGTGGTATTGTTAGCTTACTAGACTAGCCTTAATTATGCTTGGGTTTAGGTTACCAGTTTAAAAAATGCAGTAGTTTCTCAATAAATTGGTGACATCAATAGCTATTTGTTTTCTTATATGGAGATTATGAGGGAGAGAGAGAGCACATGACTATACATGTATAAAATATATGTATAAACATATATATATTTATATGCACACATGCACTGTGTGCCTATTTTGTTTGCAGGAAACCTGATTTACTCACTTTCATAGACAGAGTGCAAAATTGCATTCTCCAGTATAAAGTTGGCTATTACCTAAACCCTCACAATTTTCCCTGCTTCCTCTTCATTCTCCAGGATTTAAGTGTTGCTTGTTTTTTGCTGTTGATAGCAGAGATTTGGGAAGCACATGACGAGGAACAGAATAAACAAGTACACGCTGTACTTGCTGATCCTGGGCAGTTGTCACTGTTACAGCTTTAAAGACTGTCAGATAAAGACCTGCAGAAAGAGTGCTCTGATACCTGAAGCAGTACTGAAATCACATCCTTGCCCCTGGAATAACAATACCTAAGGGTCAATACCTGTCCTGTATAATTTTCTGTCTGCCTTTATTCAACCTGCCTCTTCTTTACAAATAATAGAACACAGTTGTAAGTTTAAAGATAACCATTGGAGTTTCTTGGCAGGAGTATTTTTAACTCCTATCTATGTCCTAATGTAATTCACAGACTGTTCTTAATAAAGTCTTGTACCAGCATGGCTGGGGGCATGGAGTAGGGGTGAAAATGAGCAGATGGGGCAGGAGTTGCTTAGGACAAGATGGTTGCCAAAAGAAACGTCCATATAATGAGACAGGAGGGTTATAAAGGTATCGGGATGCCTAATACTTAAAGTGACCTAAAGCCCAGTTTTCACACCTTTATCACTTAACTTAATCACACATTTCTTTTAATCAATAATTTTTGCTCTCGTTAGTCAATGAATGCCTGCTAGTTTCAGAGCTGATTCCTGATCTCCTTAGGCAGTGTCAACTCTGAGACATGGCACTAGGGCACCAACAGGACGAGTGTGCTGGAAGTGGCTAGGAACAGCAGTATAATGTATATAAAAGGGCAAGCTTCAATCTGAAATGAGAACCTTTCTAAGTAGAAAAAAAAGGAGATGTAGCAGTTGCATTGCGGCAATAGCTCATCTTCTGTTGCAGAGGGCAAGGGATAAACAGGAAATAGGCATGATTTGAGTGTCGCATCCATAGGAATGGCTTATTGTAATTTGTGCCATTAAAGCTTACCTGTCTAAATAGCACAAGGCATTTTCCTGTTCTTATAAGAATTGAAATACCCTGGCAACATTGCAGCCTTTTTATCTTTATTAATTACCGAAGACATATATAATTTGGAGCTTAAAACCACTGTTTCAGACAGCATGAGACTTTTGGTCTTCTCAGGGCTGTCAAGATAAAAAGCAACTGCAACAACACCTCTCACAGAAAATCCAGATAATGGCATTGCAAATGTTGATGTGATAATCCTGTGTCAAACAATGCCAACCATGTAGTATCAGATGTAAAGCTTCAGATCAAATGGGGGTACTGACACAATCCACTTCCTTTTGTTAATATTATATAAAATAAGTCACTTCTGTTTAATAATCAGGCCTCTGTCTCTACTTTTGCACTGCATAAATCAGAGTTAAAGGATTTTTACATTTGTCTGCAAATGAAAATTTTGGTTTTACCATCAATCATTCTCACTATTTTTCTAGTTCTCATAAAGTAGGATTTTCACTGAGAGATGGGTGCTAATTGCTAGAATCCACCATCTTGAAAGGTACAGCTTTTCCTGTAGATTGAAGACGAATGAGCAAGGTCTGATGTGGAAAAGCCTTTAGCTGCTCTTCTGGTGTTTCTGTACACAAGCAAGGTATTCTTGCACGTCGTCTGGAGAACCAAGGATAAGAGGGACTCTCTGGTGAATACTCTCAGGTTTCACATCCAACACCGCCTCAGTCCCTGTAGTCGCCACCCCACCTGCCTGCTCAATGATGAAAGCCATAGGGTTGCACTCGTAGAGAAGTCGGAGCTAAAAAGAAAGAGGGAACACATGATTGCCTTTGGGGGAAATTACACCAAAGGACTTACCAGAACCTACCCTTCCTTTTGTGATTTTGGAAAATTTTTACCAAACATCAATTGACCTAGATAGCAATGTCTCTCAATCTGCCCCTCCTTCTTCCCTCTCCTCCTCTCACCTCCCTTAACACCTTCTGTTTTGAGGAAGAGTGTACTGACCCTGCATCCAAGCATCACCACCATTGTTTCCAAGCTGACATACTGATGTGCAGCACCAGCGAAGCTGTATGTTGTCAAAAAAGTCAAAAGTAGCTGTTGGGCCCACAGACATCAGCAAAACAGTTAAGACAGCTAAGTTAACAGTACCGGGAAAGAAAAGCCCAAATCTCTTCTCATGTACAGGCTTTATGTGTTACCTCAAAGCTTGGGGTAATTGCATTGTGTTTGGTCAGGATATTTTGGAGTTTGAAACTTGATGCTCCCAGTTTCACATTTCAGGATTTGATTGCTGCTCTTCAGAAACGTGCATAGATATTAGTGGCCTGAACTGCTCCGGATGGTGACTGTTTTCAGAAGTAACTGCAGTAACTATTAAAAGCAAATTTTCCCTTTTGGTATGGAGGCAGTTTTGGTTTGGACCTGATATCTGTTCACATCTTTAAAAATGTTTTCTCTGGGGTGCCTATGGTCCGGTGGAATGCAGACTTATTTGGGAAATGCCAAATATTTCTACATTTAAAAGCACACAGATGATAGCTGGTTATTTTTTAACAGACATTGTTTCTGTACGTTTAGTTGAATCTTTGATGGTCTATGAAGCGCTCATGTGCGACAATGTTAGTACACAGTATGTTTAAAGGGCTTTTCACAGGTGCAAAAGGAGAGACTGTTTTCTGGGGAAAAGGAAACGTGACGGAATGCAACTGTATATAGACAAAGAAATGGGTCGGTGTCCTGGTTTTGGCTGGGATAGAGCTAATTGTCTTCCTAGTAGCTGGTATAGTGCTATGTTTTGGGTTCAGTATGAGAAGAATGCTGATAACACACTGTTGTTTTCAGTCTGCTAAGTAATGTTTAGACTAGAAGTCAAGGATTTTTCAACTTCTCATGCCCAGCCAGCAAGAAGGCTGGAAGGGCACAAGAAGTTGGGAAGGGACACAGCCAGGGCAGCTGACCCAACCTGGCCAAAGGGGTATTCCATACCATGTGATGTCATGCCCAGTATATAAACTGGGAGGAGTTGGCCTGGGAGGAATTGCCACTCGGGAACTAACTGGGCATAGGTCGGCAGGTGGTGAGCAATTGCATTGTACATCACTTGTATATTCCAACCCTTTTATTATTATTATTATTGTCATTTTTTTATTGTCATTATTATCATTATTAGTTTCTTCCTTTCTGTTCTATTAAACTGTTCTTATCTCAACACAGGAGTTTCACTTTTTTTTCCTAATTCTCTCCCCCATCCCACTGGGTGGGAGGGAATTGAGTGAGTGGCTGTGTGGTGCTTAGTTGCTGGCTGGGGTTAAACTATGACAGTCAGACACAGGACTTTACTACCCATCATTCCTTTATCACGCTGTTTGTAATAAAAACATGATGTATCACAAACTTAAATAGTGCATATTACCTTCATTCTTATCTTTAAAGCCCACTGAAGTGCTACTTCAGGTACAAGGACTCCATCTGGCAGGCAACATAGGACCAATAGCCTTCATTGTTCCCCTTAGTGCGTGGCCAACTTTTGGATCATGAGCCAGAAAACAGCAGTGGTACCACTGTGGAACCATGTGCTGAGTTTCTTCTTGCTTAACTGTGACTACATGGCTTAAGGAAAGCAGTTTTCCTTCAGGTAGTAGTGCAATTGCACTCAGGGGTCTTCAGATGGTCTCTGTCTTCAGATAGGTTTTAACATTCTTCACCTAATAGAGAACTATAAGCCTTAAGTTCATAAAAAATATTATTTAACATATCTGATTTGAAAAGAGGATCTATTTGGCTGGTTCTGCATTGCTTATTAAGCATTTTGTTCTCTTTCTTTAACTTAAAGAAGGAGCGCTATATGCTGGGGCCTACATGCATGTCATTTACATTTGCTTGAAAGCCTTTGAATCAATTCCAGTGACATTTGGTTCCTCTCAGCTCTCTATCCAAGTGCATAGACTGTCTTTCAAGGGGATGATGTTCAGGGCACCTGCCGCAAAGGCATTATCTCTCCAACAAGAAGAGTTTTGTGTGAAAAGAACTGTATACACGTGCACTCTGAGAAGGAAAGAAGAAAACTTTTATTTGTAATGATAGTACAGTTTTGCTTCTTTCATTGCTTTCTATACTATGGGAGTGCACGATAGATGAATCCAGTAGTCAGTGTAGGCTAACTCTTGCAGAAATCTTGATTTCTATAAAATTATATAAGTACTTTGTACATTTGTTCTTTTGTCTTATTTCTCATCTTTTCTCTTCAACAATGGTTTAACACAGATTTCAAAACAAAAAGTTTAATTTGAAGAAGCCAGTCAGCAAACCCCCTTCTCTCACACACAGCAAATTCCTTTTTTGTATCTTGCTCTGCTACACAAACAGATCCAGACCATTTAATGGCGGTTTGGTTGGTTGGGTTTTTTGGTTGTTGGTTTGGTTTTTTTTGGGGGTGGGGGTGGTTCTGGGATGATGTATCAAATATTTAAACAAATTTGCCTGGACAAACATGTAGATATTTTCTGTTGTGTATTCTGAAGAGAGTTCTTTTCCTGTTCTCCTTGTTTCACAGACCACTTGGATCTGCTGTGTTTATGATAAATACGTGCTCACCAGGATGGAATCAGTAGTCCTCTGTCCCTAGACATCAGGATGTTCTGATACCAGTGTGGGAGATAGGGCAAGTAGTTTTATGAGGGCAGATTCCTGTACATACCAGCCAAGGATACAAAAACATTTGAGTAGAAGGTTTTAAGTATGGTATTGACCAGGAAAGAAGAAGGTCTTGAAGTCAGAACAACATGACTAATATATTATGCATTGAGCCAATCATTTCCTAATGATGACCTGCAGGTTACTGGTGGTCCATATATTCCATAGATCAGCTGTATAACCAGATCTCTTTTAAAATATATTTGTTAAGAAGTTTGATAATAAGGGTATCTGGTGTTGCAGGAGAAAAGTTGAGGTTGACTGTGGTCCATGGCCCAGCAGATTCGGGGATTCATTGCATTGCATTGCATTAAGTCACAGTCTGTTTTGTACAGGCATCCAAACAGGAGATGGTCTTTTCCCAGAATACTGATCTCAGCATGCCGGAAACTCACTATCCACCGACAGAGTTTTTCAGATCAGTTAGTAGAAGCTTGTGTTTGCAGGGTTCATGATAGCAAGCTCAGTACCTTTTGGAAACATTAGGTAGGCAAACTTGGTTGTCTAACGTTGGACAAAACCCTGTCTGGAGTTCAGCATATCCCACCTGGACTCTAGTTGCCAGTATAAAGTGCAGAGGTCTTCCATAGGCCTGTGTTATATCTGCCAGTTGTGCTTAGGTATCTGAATGGGTTTCTATGGTACTGGAATGTTTCTCTTTAGATAAATGAATAAAGCCCTTGCAGTGAAAACCATTTGAGTAGTTTGTAATATAAAAGCACACAGGAAAATTTCTGGCCTAAATTGGCAATTGGCTGAATTTCTTGCCAATTCGATTGCTGACGATCACGTCCATTAATAATTTTCTCCAGGGGTGGAAAATTGTTATCTGTTTATATATCTAAACTATTCCTTTACATCTCCAGGAAAACCAGAGGTATTAGGTTGACTAAGTTCACCAGAGAGTAAGTCAAAAGATTTACCTTTCCTTTAGGACTCTTCTGATTAGCAGGGTACATGAAGATCCCACCATACATCAATGTACGGTGAACATCAGCTACCATGGAGCCCACGTACCTGGCACCATATGGGGAACTGCCATCCTGAAAAACATAAAGCATTATATCTACCAGGCTAGACAGCTAGTAGCATGGCAAAATGTAATTTTGTTATAAAACAGGAATCAAAGCTGCTTAAATCAATGGCTGCTTATGGACACTGTAATGCCTAAACCAGCCTGAAGCTTAGCCTTTTGTAAGATGTAGTGATTGTCTATGGGGTTCTAAAATAAGCACTTTAAAGAGCTGCACTCACAGTATGGAAACCAGGGTGCCTGTAATTTAAGTGGACAATTTCGTGTCAACCCCCAGCCTGTGAAAAAAGCAAGGGCTGCAAACAGTGCGCGAAAACTTCTTCACATTATCAGAACAATGTACCCATTTGATTGCTGATCCTTCACTGGTTCCTAAGCCAGGTCATGAGGAGGGGTGTCACTTTTTGCTACACGTCCCAGAGGACATTCCCAGAGGACTCCAGCTTTTTCCTTCTAGCTTATTTGTCAAGTTGTAAAATTGGTCATAGCATTCGTTCTGCAGCTTAGTTTGGGAGATAGTAATTCATTAATGAATGTAGTTTTCCTTGCTTGCAGCTTAGAAATTAATGTTGTTGAAGGAGAGGTCATTTTAGTGAGAGCAATCAGGGAAGTATTCATATCAGTCTCAGGTTTGCTGATCATAAAAATGGTAAGGTAGGAAACATAGAAGACAAGCAAGGTGTCTTGCACAAATAGAAGTTATATACACCAAATAAGTTCCACCTGAGAAAAGCGACGTGTCACCGTACTTTTGTGAAAGAGAGATACACAATACAAATGTAAACTGAAGGAAAGCTTTTTGAAGCTACTATGCCAAGAAGTCTGTTGGTCTTTTAAAATCTCTCACTCTGTCTTCAATGAAGTAGAGGAGGAATTTGCGCCTTCCCAGAAAATTAATAGAGGATGGGACTTCATGCACATTTAGTACACATATATATTTGTGTATTGCAATGCTACAAGTTTGAAAAGATCTCTGCATGTTTTTTCTGCCTGGATCAGTTGTCTAATAAAAGATCTTAGTGCTTTCTGTAAAGCTCGCCTTGTGCTGATACTAGATCCAGAGAAATACATAGAAAACTTGTTCAGCAATGCCAGCTCCAAGACCTTCAGACATCACAAGTTAGTCACCCTTCCCAGCAAAATCATGAGGTTAGCTGGGAGAAAAAAAACCACAAGTGGGAGGAAAAAACACAGATAGAGAAAAACATCATTATATTTTGAAATCACTTTTTCAAACTCTTCCGTGCAACTGTGAGGTTTTGATGTTTACTCTCTTTTAAAATGGGAAGAGATTCTCTACACAGTATAACGCAACACAACACTAGGAAGTTGAGTCCTAAGCCACTAAATGTAAGACTTGGATATTTGATACAGCTGGTAGTAAAACAGAGAACTGTTCCAGCTAAGGTAATAATCCTTGTTCAACTGTAGTTGTGCTGTTTTCCACGCTTCTTTCTTCTTGTACGCATTAGGAGAACTATTGAAAATTCAGAGGAAAACAATACAAAGTATGAAAGACTCAATGGGTAAGACACAGCCTGGAGCTTTTATATTTAGTTTTGTTTAAACCTGGGCCTATTATTTCCAGGGACAACTGAACAATACTTTTAAGTATTTAATCCCCTTTTTTTCACGGCTTACCATCAAATAATTACATATTTAGACTTCAAATGATAGCTTTTGCATCTCACAGCTGTTTGCACTTGTGACTTTGCAACTGTGAAAATCTGAGTTCAGAACAAAACACCTTAAGAAGTGTTAAAGAGAGACCAAAGCAAGTTTGCAGTTTAATAAAAGACAATTTTCAGGGAAAGATGTGATTATAGTCTAAAATTACCTTCAAAAATACAGTCAAAGGAAGAGCTCTCTTTTATGGTTTCAGAAGGTGATGAAGCAAGTCTTAAGAAAAGTTTGTTAAACATTAAGAAAAGTCATAGCATTTCAACCATAAGCAGGCCCTGAAACAGACTGCTAAGGACAGCTTCTATGACATTATCACATAAGGAGTCTGCAACCCACATGCATAAAATTTACTGACCATGAGGTGCACAGCTGAGCCACCTGTGTACAAGTCATCAGATACATTTGGGACATGCTAGATTTCCTATTCACGTGCAGGTCTTTTACACAATTTATGTGTACATGGACAGTGTTATGTGAAGCTGATGAGATGCCACTGACAGTTTTAGTTGCTTCTTACCCTAATAGAAATTCACCTGCTAGAAATACAATGCTGAGACTGTGCTGAGAAAAATACAGAAGAGAAAATCCTCCATTCTGGTACAATTATCACTTGAACCACAGACTGAAATAAAGTTTTCACTTCCCTTCTTAGCATCCAGCTACCTGCATGGGAGGAATAAATAGTCCTTTCAGTTACTAGAAATGTTACTTCTTGTTTCTCTAGTTTGGTCACTCATGTATTTTTCTTACAGATGAGAAAGTTAATAGGTGTTGCATGTGTGTTGGCATATTGCCCAGGCTTTCTTCTCAAACAAAATAACAGAGCATGAATGCTAGGGATATTCATCCTGAGTTCTGAGTAATGATAATCTGTGTGTTTGCCCAGTGAGCACTTTGCAGTGGTTCAGCTGATGCTAATGAAACAGTTGGAGAACCTTGATGTTCCCTTGGTCAGTGTCCATGGTGTTTGCGTAAACTTGTGATTGCTCTTATATTCACCCTTTCTGCTGCTTTTCTTTGCTTAACCCAAAGGAACAAAAATGTCTTATAACAGATAGGTCCTGTGATTTTTTTCTTCACAATGTGATAGAAGTCACTTTTTCACTTCTTTATTCTACTCATTTCTGACAGCTATGTTCCTCCACAGCAGAACAGGACCATGTTTTTCTTGCATAACTATGATGACTAGGCGAGTGGGGGGAAAAAAGTCTTTACTACAGACTACAGCAGCAACACCCTGCATCCCTCGCTCCACATACAGATACAGTGACAAAAACACAGTGTTTTTATTAGCTTTTTTATGTCTCTTGGGCACAGCCGGGCTGGCTGGCAGGAGAATGCTTCATGCTGAAATGTGCTGTTGATGATAAGTTTTTGATGGCATTGCTAATACAAATCCTTAACCAGGGAGTCTCCATTGCATGACTCTCAACTTCTCTTGTGGCCGTAGGAAGCAAAGATAAAAATAAGTGGAAAAGCAAAGTACGACAATGCCCACAGCATGTTTCTGAGTTCTACCATCAGTGAACCAGTGCCAGCTAAAGGCTAGGGCCCTGCAAGCATTACTGGAATAAAAACCCACTTTGGGAAGGAGTTAGAGTCAAATTTGTGCAGAAACAATTTCTGGCCCAGCAGTGCCCATTACACAGGGCAGACTGGAGTAAATGTGTTGCATTACAGGCAGCCTTGCAAACAGCAGCTTGCTCTTCAAGATGGTTAAGCAGCAGGATATTTTGTGATGCTTAACAAAAAATCAGCTTTACTCTGGACTCTCGTTCCAGAAAAGACGTGTCTAGACAAACATTTCCCACTAAGATCCGTATAACAATGGTAGGAGGTTTACAGCTGACCTGCAGAACAGCAACAATTTTCCGGTGTTTTTAATTTGGAATTGATGCCTTAGGTGAATAATGGTCCACAAGAAACTTTGATGGTCAACATGGCTTTGTAGTCTAGACTGCCTGATCTAGGATGCTGTTGTTAGATAGTAAGGGAAAATCTCTCCTCTCCACATAAACAGTTGATTTGTAATATTTGGTCGCCAATGACAGTGATACAGTACTTGGGACATGTTGTGGAGAACATCCTACTTTGTTTGCCTGTTTTATTTTTAACTTTTCAGTTTTCTGTGGCAATGTTAGAGAGTCATCTGAACAGTCTGTTGACCAAGAACCACAGGAAGGAGGAAATAGAAGTAGGATCAAAGGAAAAAAGGGATAAGAAAGTGGCAAGTAGCTGAGATTAATGCTGAGTCTCTTGGCTTCTAGTGGCCAGAAGGCCATAGGGTGAGAGGCCTGCCTGAGTAAGAAGGGGTCCCCCATGCCCCACATGTCAGTTCCTCCTCAAGTCACAGGCAGAGGGTATCCAGCAGATACCCCCCACTGCCCTTCTGTGTGCTGAAGAGAGGAAGACAAAAGACCAAAGCTGTCTAATGGTCCACCTGGGCACTGCAGGGAAGGAAGGTGGGAGCATCACCAGTGTAGCTGGCAAGGCTTACAGATGATGCCAGGAAGCAGGTTTCATGCTATAGAAGAGTGGCAACACCTTCTTTCTCTTGTCCTCTCACAATGCAAATATAATGTCCTTTTTAAATCAAGGAACTGAGTTATGCTGTTTCCAAAACTCGGGTTCATAACAAGCTTTCAGATGGGCAGGGCACTTCCTTGTGCTTTGTGGCCATAACATTGGTGCCTTGTCTCTTCTCACGCAGACAACCCTACATCTCAGAGCAGCAAAGCAATGTGCTTGCTCAGCATCCCTGAGGAGGCTTCCCCTGCCCCAAATAACCCATGCAGTACTGTGCCCCTTGCTTTAAAGTAACAAAAACATGTTTTGCCAACTTCTGTTGCTTTAGTGCACCAACACTTTCAATAGGTTTTCTTCAAATGAAGCACAGATTTGAGATAAAATAATGTTTGCAAATGAGGTTTCTCCTGTATGTCCTAACCTACAGGATTTAGTGAATCACATGATAGAGCTGTCCTCACCGAGCCTGTGGTGAAATAACTCTGGTCTTTCCTCTGAGTTTGAAATCTCTACAGTGTTTTTATAGTTGCCTGGGGTTAACTATTTGTTTAAGAGTTTTACTTTAAACCACTTTGGTGGTTTGCAAAAACACAAATTAATAAATCCAGTGTCAGTGCATTATACTGAACACATAGCTCAGCAGCATAATGTGAGCAGAGTGAGAAGCACAGATCTCCTTCTCTTTCCCAGCTGGAGGAGTTTTCTGCTTCTCTCACAGCTGGACTGAAAGCAGTCTTCGAAGTTCCAAAATAATTTCAAATATTCAAAATGAAGATATTTAAAATGCTGTGATATGACACCCTCTGTAGCTACAATCTTGATAATGTGGAAAAGAGATTTTTGATAAGAGGTCAGCATTGTAGCTATATCCAATGTAGTAAATTCATATTTTTCAGCTCAGAAGCAGCTTCTCACAGGACTATGGTTTAAACTCTTACTTGGTACAGCACCCTGAAGTTTTCTGCTGGATACATTGATTTTTACATGAGCCCTGTGTAAGTATTCTTGACAACTTACAGTTTAAAAAATAATCCTATGTCTTTTTTTTAACAGGAAGAGCATTAAAACCAGTTTCCTGGGCAAATTCAGTCCTGAGCTATTCTAAATCATGATATTTCGTTATGACTTACTGGTCACATAACCACACTTTCTAGAGAGCTTCCAGCTTTCCACATTGAGAGCTTGTGTTGTGTCCTCCTAGCATTGACTAGAAGTCATCCAGAGCTGTATGTCCACATGAGGAGGTTCATCAGACATTGGATCCTCTCAGCTTTACGTCTCTGAGGGATACAGTATAATCCCCTTAACAACAGAATGTAGTGAAATTGTGCCTCACACCATTGGCTCTTGTCAGTCTATGGGTTGGTTTGTGCTCCATATGATGCAAGTAGACAGTGCAAGAGTGATACTGCATTTCTCAGATGCAAGCATGTACAGGAAGGAGAAGGTGATGCCACCCAGACCCCTGCAAGCACCTTCTGGGCAGTATGTGGAATCTAGCCCCAAATGCCTAGCTGCACATATGACTGAGCTGCATATTCAGATAAGCTAGAGAACAAGGGTACCCCCACATGTTGGTGGCACAGTTTCAGAGCTTTGTTGAAGAACCTGGTTCTTCATGTACAGCACATTTTCTTCCACACAGTGACAAACAAGCTATGAATTTACTTACTGAAGTCTTAAGTTATAAAAGACATCAGGGCACTGGAAAAAACCAGACATATACCTGAAATGGACCTGATGGCACGAAAGGCTTACATGGGGCTGAACTCAGTGAGGCCTTCAAATCCTTTTCCATCGGCCAGGACTCTGTGCTTGCTAGCGTGCCAGCACACAGTACATTGGGTACAGTGCTAATATTTTCTTACCTCAGGGAATTTCTTCTTTTGTAAATATTCTGTCATTGCAGGATCAAAATACTTTGCATAACCTTCATTGAGACTATATACTTTCCCTTTCTTCTTGATTTTAACATCTCTGTCCACCAAAATAAATTCACCAAGAGCCTACAGAAGAACAAGATAGACCAGCTATTAGCAAGCAGCAGAAAATTTTGTTGACTTTCCGTAACAGTTGTCACACTAGACAAGGCAGAAACACTAGCACAGCTTGGTCCTTTCAGCACTAGTCTTGTGTATAACTTCACAGTATTTCAAAGAGAGCAGCAAGCACAGAATCTGCATTAAGTTCATGAAAACTTGTCATATTATTACTATAAACAAAACCCAATTTGACTCTATTAGCATATCAAAAGAACACTAGTCAGCCCTGAAAGCAGATGGATTGTGAATCTCTATCCACAAATCATAAGGTTACAAATTAAGAATGGCCATCTGATCTTTGAACTTTTCTTGCCTGTCTTGTCTAAATATCTTAAAGTGAATGTGGTCGGCTACCCCCAGGTGTTGATGTCCGCAGGCTGAGTGCAACTTCCACCTTCTCTTCCTCTATCTCTAATCAGAGCAGTTCAGCTCCCAGTTCTTCCCACTTGGAATGAGACTATTTATAAAGGTTAAAAGGAGTTTTGATAATAATGCATCCTTTCATCACCACCCCCCCCACCCCAGCCCCCCACCCCCACCCCCCCCTCCATGTTATTGCCCACATCTAATGCTGGTTTCTTAAATGAGCAGTGTTATTCCTGCATTCCTCCAGCAATGCTTGTTGGGCTCCTGGTCTGGGCACCGAAGGGTGGCACATGTCCAATTGTATGGGTATGGTTGTTCTTTTGCAAATTGTTGGGTATGCAACTTAGAGGACTTAGACATAAAACTGAATTGCACTCAGGAAAGAAGACATCACTTTGCATGAACTGTATCAAAAAATGGTCCTTGCCGCAGGCTAAACACTTAACATGCTAAGGTTCTTCTACAGACAGAAAATGGAAGAACAAGAAAAAAGCAGAGTCCTTTAAGTGGAGGCAAAGACACTGTTCAGAGTAAATTTTCTTAAGTGTTTGTAAAAACCAGCAGTGTGGTTTGAATGAACAGGGTTTCAAACGCTGTTTAACTCTCACTGAGTAGAAAAATCAGAGGTATTGCAACCCACATACTCATGTATTATTAAATACTTGTAAGGTGGAGGTGGGATGCTCCAGGATGTGGGTGAAAAAAAGAATTGTGTATACTGCCTAGATTACAGAGACAAGGAGTAAAGAAACGAGTAAACCCATGCATGGAAAGGTCTAAAAGGTAGTGGCAATGTGATTAACACCGTGACTGTACCGGATCGAGCATGAAGCAGTCCACTCCTTGCCCCGTGGAGAGGGCTACCAGTGTAGCACTGCCATACAAGGCATAGCCTGCAGCAACAATATTGCGTCCGGGCTGCAAAGCATCTTTTTCAGAGGGCTCGTTGTCTGTTTCCTGAGGAAAAATTATCATTGGACTGAAGGTTAAATTCTTATGAGAAACAATAAAAACAACACTTCAATAATAATGTGGGGCAGATTTCCTTTTTGTATCTACACAGGCCTTTGAAACAACCGAAATAGAGATTGTTCCCACTAGTTCAGAGCAAGTTTGGTACAAGTACATATTCATGCTGGGACAGGACATTGAGAGTTTGTTATTTTATACATGTCATGCAATCAATATGATACCTGCAACAAAGCTGATACCTTAGCATTACAGCCCAGTCTATTAATTCAAGATCATCAGAAATCTGAGACAGAACAGAGGTACTAATTTTCTGTCAATGTAAACATAAGCTATCATACTGACACCCCTCAGAGGGAATAACTGTGAGGTGAATGCAGTTATTAACATTACAGAAAAGTTGCTTCCAGTAATGCAGAATAAAAGGTAGATGGTGCAACGCGATGGAACCAAGATTGTGCATTTGTCTCTGCTGGTGAACAGATGTGTAACTGAAATGATATAAATGTTCATATTATATATAAAAGAACAACTGCATTTGCATATGTAATGTGTGAGTATGTGCAGGTATGTGTATATAACTACACAGAACATTCACACGGCATTTTACTTCATGCTTTTAATCAATTTCTGACTTGCGTTTTGATTTGGCACTTTGGTTATCAGTGAACAACAATAGCCCAAGCAGACCTTATGCAAATATTTCCAGCCAGCTCTGGGGGTGTGCCTCAGCCACGGCTTACAAGAGTTTGACTGATGGGGTAAGAAAGGAGAACAGCCAAGAGTATTTGGGAGGACTGGCTCCAGCCTTCACCTCCTGGGACTACAAAGGAGGTAGGGAATGCTTGATACTAATGTTTCTTTAAAAGCTTGTCTGTTGTGGGGGGTCTTCTGTGGATGTTTTGGTGGTTGCTCACGAGGAATTAAAATGAGAACCCCCTCAGATCCTTTCTTCAGAACCTGGCTTAGCATTTTATTGTTCCAAACTCAGACAATTCCTCAGTGATTGCATGGGCTTAATTAGATTGAGTAGCAGCTAAATAGAAATAGCAGGTCTAGCCAAAAATATCTGGTTAAAAAAATAAAAATCAGTGGAGACTCCTTTGTGTAGGAAATAAAATATTTTATGAATATTGAGTAAATTCCTTAAATTCAAGAATGCTTTCCACAGGTATTTTCCAAAGGAAAACACCTCTCCTCCAACAAACAGAGAAATCCTCTGCTGTGCTGTGTGGCAAGGCGCTTTCCAGGTGCCCATCACGGTCCTAGCAAGGTGGAAAGCTAAGGGTAACCTGAGGATCCTGTTCATTGATGTATACCAACATCTAGAGGAAACTGAGATGTGGGACACCAAAACTACATCTTTCTTGGCATATGAAGATAGTAATTCCGCATCAAAATGTTTTCATTTTCAGCTGGAAGATTTTATTACTTGTATTACTTTCGCTTACAGTTTTTAGCTGTATTTTGCTCAAAATTTTTTATTATTATTATTTTGCGAAGTTATTCTGTGGAAGAAAATCCAGCTGCCAACCAGCTTTTCATGGGAGCTGAAATATAGCATGTACAAATACATCTGGTATGCAGTCTTTTGGAATTATGCTATGTCAAGCTTCTTATTCAGAGAGGTTATAATGCACATAATGAAGGAAGACTAGTTAAACCCCCTGTTTGTATATTCCAGAGCTTTGAATACTGACTGTTAGTGGCTAATCCTTTGCTAAACAATCTTTTACAGAACCAACTATTATGCTGTACATAGCACCTCCTCTTTCAAAAATGTATTGCCATGGTACATACATCTCAGCATCAAAAGCAATGGTTGCCTATAGTAGACAAATTATTTGCAACAGTAAATGCAGAATTAAACATACATTTACACAACTAGTTGCAAACATATTATAGTTCTCCTAGCTTTTTGTATGCTTTCCTCATTAAATAAAGAATAATTTTGTATAAATACAGTGAAGAGGTTTGTTTTATAGAACATGGTGTATATACAGTACACGTAACTGCTGGTTACACATGTTACTGATTTAAAATACATTTTTCTGAGATGAGCTTTTCAGTCCTATCTCTTAAATACATTTTCTATGTTTATATGGCTGAGAAACCACATATTTGTTGACTATTCTGAAAAAAATAGGGGAATTCCTCCCTTGGGAGACAGACAGTTGGGCAGAATTCACTTGTTTTTCCATCTGTGTTTCCAAGAGCCAGCTTCCAAAAGGAAGGAAAAAAGCTCAGCCTCAAACAAACATTTTGCAGAGCTTGTCAGAATGCAAAAAAGCTAGAGATCAGCTGATAATTCTTTGTTAGGACTGCAGGAGTTTTGTCCTGCCAAGTACCATGTACTGTGAAACAAACCAGGGAATTAAGCTGGCCGGCAGACTCTGATAGCTGCTGAATATTTTCACTTCTTTCTGGTGCACAGATGGATTTCCTTTCTATTATATTTTGACTATGAGATGGCGGTAGTGAAAGCTCTTTAGAAGTCCTTATGCAAGGCACTGAAATAGGCAGAGGAACTGCAGAGAAGCTCTGACAAGCATTGACACAGTCACTTTGGCTCGTTGTTGGTGTGAAGCAGATGAAACAAGGTCTACAGAGTCTGGCTATAGGGGTGGCCTCAGGTGATAGCTGAGTGTGAAAATTTTTGCATGTATGATTTGCCCACATCACATGAAGGGGTTCTCATCGGCACTGGGAGCAGCTCTGGAGGGACATGGTTTCCAGGTCTCCATTTGTATCATGTATTTCATGAGTATCTTTTGCATTTGCCCTGAATTTTTACACCTTCTCCACAAGGGACTACATGGAGGGGAGGACATTGTCCTCATGACAGTGCGGGGGAGGAAGTAAAATACACTTGAGGCATTGGGCAAAGTTACAAATTAAAACCAGAATGAAACAAAGCAGCAGAGTTTCATAGCGTATATGTGCAGTATGAGTTGAGAGTTGTAGATTCAGCTCAGTGGCATGAAAAACTGGGAAGAATCCAAGCAAAAAATATTTAATGCCACAACATCCCGACACACCAGCAGCTGAGAGCCCCTCAGCGGCAGTGACTGTCAAGGTCTTATCCCTTGCTCTGACTTCTGTTGATTCAGCAAGGCTCATCCCTCAGCCCCACTTTTCTGACTTTTCTTGTCTTTTTAACAATACCACCCATGCTTCAGAATGCAAAAGCCAGGTGGAAAATTTAATAAACCTAATATGGTATTTATTTCCCGGTGGTTTTTGCTAAGAAACTGATGTCGTGCTTTTCTGGCAGGAGGTAATGGTACCTGCCACCATGGTGGTGGCTCTGGATTGGGAGCAGCCAGAGAACGATTTTTCAGGTTTGAAATGTATTGGCCAAGTCTGGCCTTTGTAGAAAAGTGCTGATTACCTTTTTTTTTCCTAAAATGAGACAAATATTTCAGTTCTGGAGGGTGTGCCTTTGGAAATTAAATTAAGGTGCTGACATGGTGAGGAAATTAGTCATGCAGTCATCTGAGAATTGGAAGGTACCAAGTATCAGACAGGTGCTAAGGGTAATCCTTTGCAATTACATTTTTTCTAGCTTTTCCAGAATGATGTTAATGAACCTTAAATGGCTTGAAATTATATTTTTTTCTTAAGTGATTCTCATCGATTGGATAAACATCTCACTTTTATTCCTTTCACACTACCCTTCAGTAACAATCAATAAAGGACTTATTTCATTATTTCAAAGGTTTCGAAGTTAATAGTGTTTAAAGTTAATAGCGTTACTATGAAATTGCCTTGTCTGAGAGGAGAATGTGTTAATTAGTGTGTACTTTGGAATTAACATTTTAATGGAAAGAATTATACAAGTGAAAGTCTGTGAATTCAACATTGTTTCTAACTTACCAGGGAAAACTAGCAAGTTGCCCTTGTAATTGACAAACTGTGCTTCATCCTAGCAGCAGGGTTTTCATTTGGATATGAAGCATTTGTACAAAGTAATATAATTTTCTTTTTATGAAGCACTGAAGGGTATCCACCCACATGAAATCCAGTAACTTAGAAACAGTATTTACAACAAATATATTAATATATATTAGAACAACAAGAAGTATGGGAAGATCAGAAAATGAACTGAAAACTTGAGTATTTGGGAATGACAATTGTTATTTGGGAAATGTTTCTATTCTGAAGCAGAATCCTAGGGAAGACTGGGCAGTCTATGGTCTTTACACATTAGCAGGTGAGTTAAAGATGGTAGAGAAATCTAACCTGCATTTCACCAACAACCTGCTAAGCTATGTTAATCACACTGAGCACTTGCTTTTACAGCCAGGCAGAGTAACTTAACACAACACTTCTAAAGAGAAAGCTAATGCTTAGTATTTGTAGGATGGTGCTTACCACCTTTAAGAATAGTGGACAATGCAGCTGTTGCCTACTCTAAATGTTGGGAGGTGCTGTAGTCTTTTAGGCTATCTTTAGAGAGATAAATGAAAAGGGTAGGGCCCCTTTGCTTACCATAAGGGCATGGGGCATGGATTGCATCCATACAGCTAAGCTCTCATCCCTGCAAAAACCAAGGCAGTAGATGGTACTGGAGGTAGTCCCTGGGCTGCTCGTTCCACAAGCCATACCCAGGCATCATCTCAATGTTGTCTGGCCTGGGCTGCATCTGTGATGTGGGTTTGCACTAACCATTAACAGTGTGGACAGCCATATGCCAGCACTTGGCTTGTGCCATGACCCTGTTGAGATTGTGCCATAACTATTTGGTTTACTAGTAGATTAATATTCTCAACAGTGATGATTAGTGTATAGCCTACCAGAAATGTAAAAGAAAGAGGACTAGCCAGTTGAAAATGATGAGTTAAAAGATGAGAGTATACTTTAAAAACGTATCTTCATATGTTTGAATTGTATCACCTGAATCTGCAAAGGCTTCTTTGCAGTCACAAGAACAGTAAGTGTTACTTCACAATAGTAATGGCTGAGGGTCTCCCATAGTCATATGACTGTGAGCTCAGGCTTTAGGAGAAACACCAACTACTGGGAGATTAGCAGTCGAATCACAAGACTTGGCATGACTCTCACTATTAACGTTTGTTAGTTGGCTGCGCAGTTGCTGTTCTGTGCAGCCCCACGGGAGCAGACGTGCTGGCAGGGCTCCGGCGGCTGCAGGTGACTGCTTCCTTCAGCCTCAGGTGGCCTCCATCGGTTAGCCGGCTTATAAACTCCCATCCGTAACAGGCATAGCAACTCGCACCGGGAGGCCACCACACTGCTAACCATGACACAGTCCAGGCAGTGACTGTCAGCCCTCCCCAGTCTGTACCCAGGAAGGCAAATTACTGTGATTCGCAGGCACCGCGACACCCCTCAGCTCTCCTGCAGCAAGTAAAGCATCATTTGAAGGAGCTAACCGGCTGCCTGATGGTGAGAGGGTTCTATTTAAGCACCTGTGTGTCTGGAGAGGGGGGAGTGCTGCCACCTAACAATTTCATGGGGCTAAGTGTCCCCTTCCTGGGAATTTAGGCAGCATTTTAGCACTTGTGAATCTCAAGTGTTACCTCTTCTACTGTTTCCAAAGCTCTGTTGATCCCAAAGACACTTAAAGGACCTAGGAAAGAAACTGAGCAAGTTGATATACCCAAGACATTTTGCTTTCACCAAGTGAATCATGCCATGTGCACTTCGTTCGTAATGGCTTACCTTTTTGTAGACAGCAAATATTGTTCCTATTGGTGCCAAGCAGTCTATGTTGGATGAGCCATCGAGGGGGTCAAAGCACACCACATATTTACCCTACAACAGAAGTGGCAAGGGAAGCATTAAACGATATGTAGTCTTGTGCTATTATTTCTTTTTGCTTGACAAAACCCATGTTTTATGACTGCGTTTATCCCTCCAGGCATGCCTGACACGGCTTGTCAGAGAAGGCTGCACTGTTGGCCCAGCTGGCCCTGCAGCACAACACCCACTCCCTGCAGGGCCTGCCAGAGAAATAGGAGAGGGCACATTTCTGCTCAGACAGCACAAAATCTGATGATAAGAGAGGAGCAGCCATCTGCTGCCAAGCAATGCAAGAAATCGCTTGAAAGAAAAAGAAGTCACTCGTTCTGGAAGCCAGCATCTTCCTCAAGTAAATATGTTTTGTTTTGTTCAGAATGAAAGGATTTGCCTGTGATGTGAGATTTGATGATAAGAAGGCAGAAAGAAGATATCTTGGGGAAAGGGTAGGTTACATCAGCATGACTAGTATCTTGCTGCAACAGGATCCCTCCTGGGGCAAGCCTGATGAAGCAGTCAGGTGTTTCCTCTGGACGTGCAACATAAAACCCAGTTTGGCCAGCCTCTTATCTCATTTTATCTTGCCTAAATATTAATGTAATCCAAAACCGTTACACAGGCAGTCAGGGAATGTAATAGTACACTTACACCTGGGATCTGGGGTGTGTTAACAATCTCCAAAATAATTATTTCCCCTCACCTTCACAAAACTTTAATAATAATTTTACCCTCCACATCTCCTTTAGCTGTTGAAACCATGCCATCCACCACAGTTACTAATCAAAACAATGCAGTAATGGTGCAAATTTCCTGAATTCCCCCGGGAAGGGTTGGTTTTGGGGCCAGCCCCAGGTTTCATACTTGAAACAAGAGTGCCACCTGCTGCTGCCTGAGCCGATAACCCCCTGAAGGCAGGAGCTGCACAGACCCGCTTCTCTTTCGGGGTGATGATGGCCTCCTTGTTCTCCTCCGTGACCAGGACGCAGGTGCTGTAGGAAGACTGGAGCATATTAATCACCAGGGAGTTGGATAATACGTCCAGCTTCTTCACTTCGTCACCAGTCACGTTCACAGTGCCAGCTATACCAAACCTACAGAAAAGTAAAAATGTCAAGAAACCTGAGGGAAGCCAATGTTAAAGGTTTTTACGAAAAAAAAAAACCACCCTCAGGGTGGCTCCTTCCTCTCATCTTCCCACACCTCTAACCTTTGGATTAAACTGCTAAGATGCATTAGGAGACAGTTGCTGCTGCTGCTGGAACATAAAAGCGTGCACAAGAAAGACAAAGGGTGATGGCATTAATTTTTGGGCTTTACCTGCATCCTTTTGCTCCTGCTTGGATGGTCTCCAGGCCAGGACCAGGGCCCACAGCCTGGCTGGTGGGTGCCAGGCTTCCCTAGCAGCCCCACAAAGCAGCTGGCAGCAGCTTTGAGGAAGGAGAAGGGCCAGTTAGCATCTGCATTGTTTTCTGCCACTGGCTGCTCAGAGCTTTGTAGTGGTCCTTTAACCCACATCCACTCAGTCCCCAGCCACGCCAAAATCAGAAGTTTTAAAGACACCCACAGATAATTCCCCATGCTGAACTGTATCTCAGGATCAAGGTCTGTTTTATTTTGTGATCCTCAGCTGAATTAGAATGACGCTTCCATTCCCTATACTGATTTTAGCAATATACTAATGATGTACTATATCGTAGTGCATAGTACTATATATAGTAGTACACATATTTCTGAGATTGCTAGTTGATGAAGCACTGTTTAGACCTAATGTACATGGTCTGGGCATCTTAGAAGTATAAGGAATCATACAGGGAATAGATACCTCATTTTTATTCATTGCGGGGGGGGGGGGGGGGAGAAGGGGAAAGGGGTAACTAATTACTCCCTAGGATACTGGTCAGCAGCAGGACTTAGTTGGGGGCAGGATAGGGTTTTTTTGTCTTACTCAAAGCTCAAAGCTGCCCGAGCTTTTCAGAATTACTGAGCATTTTGAGCACTCTATTTTGGAGTGCCAAGTTTGAGATACTGGAAAGGACCATGATTTTCAGGGAGTGCTAAGCACCCATTCTCCAGTTAGTGCATTTTCAGGCACATTCCCAGCTTAAGTCTATGGCTTGGAAAAAGGTCCTCCTTTACTTTTGAATGGCAAATTTGTTAAAAATATATGCTGAGCTCTTTAACATTAAACTAGTCACTTCACAGTCTCCTGTTTAGAGGGGCTAGAAAAATCAGAGCTCTCTAACTTCACAGATGCAGATGTAGGCAAGCCAGTCACCGTGGTTGAAAGTTTACCATGGGCATTTCTGAAATTTCATGGTTAGTTGCAGTAATTTGAATCGTGCAAGTTACTCACTTTTGTGTATGGATACTTTAGATATTTCTGGTTCATCACCTGAAGCTTTAGTTTATAGAAAGAGACATTTGCTCCTTAACATAATGGATGTTTTCTTTCTGAAGGGAAGATTCATCAAGCACAGTAGCTGTGTGTTCTGGCAGCTAGTTGGCTATTCCACCTCTAGTCTATCAAACAGAGGTTCTCCCCACTTACTAAGTACTTCTGATATTGCATACTGAAAGATTAAAATGAGATAAAAGCAACTGTTTCTCTAAAAGTCAGGGAGGCGAAACAGCCCAGCTTCACCTAGTAAGTACGAAGTATAGTTTAACAGTTAGGGCATAGGAGCCTGATGCTGCTGTTAACTTTGAGTATGTCTCATGTCCTCTCTACATATTATGGTCCCTGCCTGTAAAGTGAGGGTGATATAGTACCGAGACATTGAATTCATGATTTACAAAGATCATTGAGGACTTCAACCAAATAGTTGACAGAAGCACAAAAAGAACCAGAGTGTCATACATTTTGGTGTTTCCATGGCAAAAAAAAAAAAAAAAAAATTACAAATGTTGTCTTTCTTACACAAATATATTCCCTGTCTTTTTTATGTATGTATACATATGTACATACACAGGTATGTACAGAAACATATCTTTCAATACATAACAAAACCTGTATATTTTAAATGCATAGTTTTATTAGGACGTTCCAGCTCTCTGAACAGTTTCAGATAGATCACCATTAAAAGAATGACACTGATGTCCATTTCACCTTGCTGTGTGAGGAACAGCTCGGTTCATCCCAGGCTTTGCTAAGGCAATTCTTTATTCCATTTGCTAAACCACTAGATGTCAAATTGCTATGTTTGTTTTTCATATGGGGCCTTTTAAAACTCCCCACCTGTAACCCTACTACTACTTGAGGAAGGAAGGGGAAATGCACTCGTGCATGGTAGTGTATGTCATTTCTCACAGGGCTGTAGCTTTAGACCATTACTTATACTGCAGTCAGGCAGAACATCAGCTTCCCAAGATAAGTCAAGCCCTGATTTGCACAGCTCAGCACCAGGCTTGGATGTTAGCAGACAATATCATGGTGTGATACTCTGCATTAAAAATACCATGTTGTGATATTTTGCAAATTCACAGTAGATTTAAGAATAGATCAGTATCAACATTTACAAGGGATAGCAAGGTGAGCAGTGCATTGAAGTTCTGACTTACATTTTTAGATTAAAATATTACAGAACAGCAGTTAGTTTAAATGCCTATCTTGCACCCAATATCAAAATACTCCAGAAAGAGAAATCTCCCGCTTCCCACTCTTGATAATCCAGGCTCTGACCTCACGCCTACAGTCACTTGGCTTAAAAAAGACATTTTGAATGTATTTATGAATCCCTGCCCACTCCCCAGCCTTGCTGTGCAAGCAGCTGTCTCTCTACCTCCTCTTCCTCCCCGTATCGCTAGGTAGGACTCACATGTGGGCAAGGCCTGCCTTTCTGACTGCAGAGGAAATGGCCTTTATGGCAGTCAGCATGGAGTTGAGCAGCTGTGTCAGCTCCCCTGTCGCTCCTTTAACGCGGCGTCCCTTCTCCATAACAAATCGCGTGAGCGTCAGCATATCCGTTTCGAAGGGGGTTTTGTCGGACATTTTTCCTGGGTACCAGAGTTCCTATATTCTCGGCTGGACGAGAGGCTTTCTTGCCACACTGAGATCCTGGGTAGCTGTTTTATTTTGAGGCGAAGCTGTTGGCTGCGTTGCCGGGCAGAGTTTATTAAGATGTTTCTGAGACCATGTGATTGAGTGCTCAGAATAACTGCACCCCAGGCTGGCTCCACCGCCCCTCCGGGATGCAGGAAAGGAGCCTGAGATGGGACTACAGCTGAGCAACCCTTGCTCATCTGTCCTCCCCACACACTGAAATTAGTGATGTGCAGATCTAGTAACATATTCTAATTGTGCGTTATACTGCTTATAATGCAAAGCTCGCGCTGGCCGCCTAGCTGGAAACTGCTTTCCTGTAGTTGCCACTCAGCAACAAGCTCAGCATAGCCAAGGGAAAGCACGCAATTTGCAAGGCACCAGAAATGAAGGCATGGGGCATCAGTAACCACGCGTGCCATCGTGCCCCGCGGCAGAGGACACACCATGCTGTGACGCTGGGCGTTGAAGTTCCCTTCCCATATCACCTTCGTCCCTGCTTGCTCACCCTCTTTTGGCCTGTTCCATGGAGGAGGGTTTTGAAGGTGTATGGCACATCCCAGGGGAATCAACAGGAGATGCAGCGTGCATCTAGACATGCATTTATTTAAGATGTTTTATGTTGCTAGTTAGTCTGCTGCAATCCCATTTTAATGACTTCATTCTTAGTTTGGGCTACTTGTAATATTACAGGGCTTGCATGAATGAGAAGTACTGGTGAGCTGTGGCTTGATTGGTTACAAAGTAATTGTGTCTTCAATAATTTACAAATGAAGCTTATCTGATTTAAGCATATCTGTGTCATGACTCACAAAATGAAATTTTACATCGGCTTTGGTATTGTAGTGCACCATGTAAATAAAGGTATGTCCAAGTTTGCAATTATACTGCCAGTAACTCCTTACAAGCAATATACTTGGATCATATGGTGCTAATGTGAAGGTAGATGGGAATGTCAGTAAACTAGGTACCTGCTATCTGGAACACCGGAATTACAGATTTTAATTACAGCACTATCTTCCCACTCAGATAAAGCAGTAAGAACAATTATATGTTGTAGCCTTCATTTGACTTATTAGCAGCACTGTCTTGTTTTTAAGCAGAAGATCTGGAAAGCCCACAAGCAAAACAAGAAACTCTGGAGTTAAAGAAGAAAAGTTTCATTGAATTTCATTGTTATCATTCACTTAACCCAAATTACTGCACTAAAATCATGCCAGGAAGACAGAAACAAAATTCAGTAACAAAACATACACCTAGCTTTGTTTTTGTTAAGAGGAACTGCAGCTGTAGGCAGAGGTTTTATTTCCTTCTGCATTCCCTTTTTAATCTTTAGCATTTCTTTGGATTTTCCTAAAAGCATCTTTTCACCTATGAACAATACATTTCTTGGAGAGTTGTAAAGGGATTTGAATGCTAAGGTTTTCTACTTTGAAACCAGCCTCAAACAACGGTCTTAGAAACTGACAGCACTGAACACTAGCAACAAGTACAAAGACACAGTTCAGTGCTGCTTGCATCCCATGTGCTTAGCTGTGGGGATGTTTCTCAAGTGTCATTCTAGGGAGGAGGAGGGACTGGTGAGCAGAACTCCTCAGGTGGAGCAACCGGCAGATTTTGCGTCCTCTAAGTGAATGGTGGAAGAAGAAAGTGAGCTTGAAGATTTCTTTTTCTCTTTTCTACCACTGTGATCTAGCTGAAAGTATACAATACCACTCATGTCACGGGACAAATATTCCAGAGCACTTTTTGCCAGGTTAGGAGACTTTCTTTCTTTGAACAGACTTTGTACAAAACCAAAATATAACATATTTAGGAAGCTGTGGGATAGCACATGGTGCTATTAATAAAAGAAGGGGACAGGTTTCACATTATACATGCAAACAGATCTGCTGGTTTAAAGTACAGCCATTACATTCTGCACATTATTTCGTCATCATGGCAGTTGTCAGCCTGGCCAGTACTAAAATGCTTTCAATGCAAAATCTGTCTGCTATGTAACTAGAATACCATCAGGATACCCAATCAATTTAGCAAATAAGAAATGGGGTGGGGGTGGGCCTATCGCTTCTAACATTTATCAAGGCATCACATGCAGATCTTCTCTACTGTTGATTCCAAGTGATCTTTTACACTGGCCAAAAAGACAAAGTTCAGATCATCTTCTAACAGAAAGTTAGTTTGTTTTGGAGTTAGTGGTTCAAAGGGTGTTCTTAGAGCTAATAAGTTCATTATTTGCCTCTTTCTTTTTTTTTTTTTTTAAACTGAAAAATCCCCAAATGCTTTTTACAGGTACTGGATACTTTTTAGTATGTATAAAGCACAATGCTTTGAGGTGCAGCTCAAATAACACTCCTTCAGTAAGAACTTAACTTACACTAATATGTAAAGAACACAGACTCTACACCCAAGCTTTCTAGAAATATTGCAGCCAACAGTGGAGCAAGAAGAGAAAAAAAGAATAAAACTTGGGTAAAGGCACAAGACTGGGTTGCATGAAAACTTTACCCTGTTTTGATAAATACTGTGATCCCACTGTATCATAAAACCCTGGATGATTAAACTGAATGATTAAGCTATAGAAATAATTACCATTTAAGGGGGGAGGGAGAAACCAGATTGTTTCAAAAATGTGTGATGATTCTTTATAAGCCCGAGAACCGTTCAGTAATATGGGTTGGAACAGCATAGAAAGGTTAAAAAAATAAACAAACACCTCAATTTGACAGATCCATGGGAAATTTGCCCTCTTATATAAAGATTACACAAGAGCTCTCAAGGATTGTTCACACTTCCACTGGCATATAGGCTAGCCCTGTGCCTTAAAGGTGACACCTTGTCTAACTGATTTGAAATGTAAGTCGCCTGGATGGTGCCGGCTGAAATTGGAGCCAGCGACCTTTCACCAAATGCCACAGTTCAGCCTCTGAGTGGGGCAGTGGGTAGTACCGCAATGGGGACTGAAGGTGGACACTGCAACAAACCAACCCTGGTGCAGGGCAAGCTCTGGAAAGGGGGCTGTGGAAGGAGACGACTGAACAGTTCTCACCTGCTGGTGGCTACACGGGGATGCCATTCAAATGTGGGCTTATGTATTACAGATAGAAAGCTAAAAACCCAGCTCAGAATGTGAAAAATGCTAACTATAAAATGTCAGCCTACAGGCAAAACCGAAACACTGGAAACTGACCTAGCAAATATGGGTGGTATTGCCTTTCCTTCTATAACCTTTACCTGCTGCCAGTATGGTGTCTTAAAAATAGATATATGCAGCCCCAGAATTCCTGAAGGGGTTGAGGACAGAATACAGCCGAGAAATTACTATAACTAGACAAAAGTGGCTGCTGTGGATACCGTCTGTCAAGTTGTACCAACAGACTAGTGAGGCACTGCAATCCAAGCTGATACACAGAAAGCCAGAAAAAAGCTGTAAGGGCTTCTGACTATTCTCTGCTCAGTGTATTAAATAAAAAATTGCATCCAGCTATAGCTCTGGGGACAGGTGAAATTAAAAACTTAAGATCTAAAAGAGTCGTGCATGACAACAACAGTCACGCACTTTCCTCTAGGAGTAGCATCCAGAACCTCAGAGAGGCTTAGAGTCCTTCTCAGCATGCTGCCTGCTGTAGCTGATTTAGTGAGCTTGGAGCCTTTTAAAGTGTGATGGGGTATGTGCCAGAGCCAGCAAGAAAGGAAATGCTCTGGATAGGAATATGCAATTCCTTTGGGAAGTGTTTCAGTGTGTGAGGTAGGAACTCCAGCTGCTCTTAGCACCTTCACTTGTCAAAACTGAGACAGACTTGCTGTTTCTTTTGAAATCACAATGAAAAGACAAAACAGCTGCAAGGATTGCATTTTTTTTTCTTTTACAAAAGCGAGAGCATGGCCTTATCCAAGCGGTTGGCTGCTCACACGAAGAGGCAGAGAAAGCAGCATTGGCCCTAGCCCAAGAAAGAGCAGCCCATGAAGAAAAGCCTGGGCCACAGGAGTCCCCCAGCACACGGCTGTCCCACTCGCTGTCTGGTCACATGAAGTCGTCTCCCATGTCACGGCACAAGACTCACAGGTCGGGGTAGTAAACCCTCTTTTTCCAGGCTGGCACCCAGAATGACAACAAGGGCATCTCGCTGGGAGATGTGGGTTTGAGCCTTCTCCCAGAGGGGAATTAATCAGAAATTAGACAGCATACCCCATGGTCGCTGTTTGTGGGTGCCTGATTTTGCAGGTGCATATCAGGCAAAGTACATAAGCCATGATCTGCTTCTTTCCCAGAGTAGAGTTTGGCCTACAGAGGAGCCAGATCCTGTGCAGGGATAGACTTAGGCCTCACAAGCATGAAAAGCTTGTGCACAAACAGAACGAGAGCTCAGTGGAGATTTCCAGGATTGTCCCAATCCTTTAAGGGCTCAGGTCCCTGAAAGCCCTGTCTTCACTAACAAAGCCTCATCAGAAACAGCATTTTCAGCAGAAACTAGGCCATTCTGTCCCTGCCAGAAACACCTTGTCCTCTATCGCTTTGGAGAACAGATGCGTATATATATACACCCATCTAAGGTTTGTCAGTATGCCTCCAACTGCCCGAAACACAACCTCTGTCAGAACAAAGGCCCCCATTTTTTTGTGTGTGTGAGCCCTCACAGAGCATGCCTTCACACCTTGGCCTCCAGGTTCCCCCCCACTCTTTTCTTCTTGTTTTGCAAGAAGAAGCAAGCCTAGGCAGGCTATCCCCACTGGTGTGTGCAAAATCCTCAGACAGGCAGGTTTATAGCTCATTGCACCCATAGACAGGGGCTCCCAGACCGCGGCTTGAGCGAATGTTCAGTGGCAGTCTACCCAACAGCAACATCCACATGTCCTTTAGTTTGAGTTTGGCGAAGGCAAGTGGGCAGTGAGAAATGTCAGATTTGGACTGATTCAAAAAGCTTGTGAGCCACATCCATAAACTGTACCCAGACAGGTGGACAGCCCATCTAGCTTCCAAGCACTAACATCGTGTTCCCAGCAGCATGCTCTGAATCAGCATATTAAATGTCAGTATGCTTTGTGGGGATCTTCGCAACTTACTTCTGCTTGCGCAGCAGAATCCTTTTCCGTGGTAATGCACACTCCCAAAATAACACAAAGAACACCTGGTGGGGGTTGCTAGCACCACGCATGTTCATTTTTTTCATCAAGAAAGCAGGTTAATTTCTGGCAAAGATAGCCAGCTCATCACAGCAGAATGGCACCAAGCTGTCTACACATGCTCCTTATCCGATTCAAAATCCACCTCCAAAATGTCATTTTCCATCCTTGTGTAACTGGATCTGATACAGTGCCAACTGGCAATATTAACAGTATGTGTCAGAATTAACATGCACTAATGTACATATTTCACAAATGTTAATTCTCGATCAGAATAAGCCCACACTGAAGTACAGTCAGTAACTTCTGGGGCCTAAAAACAACATGTGAAGGTGTCCACGTTAGCATTTATATTTATTGCCAAAGAACTAGAGACTGGTCTAGGAAAGGTCACTCACAGTAAGAGGCTGCAGAGTCTTCCCCCCAAGATTTTTGGGAGAGGACAGAGTCAGATACTCTGGTGATAGACTGTAGCTTGTCTGAGGAAGTTGAATCTTTCCCTAGTTACTGAATGTAACACACTATTTCCTTGTAGCACAGTGGCTTTAGTGTTATCACAAATGATAAAAGAAAAAGCAAACATATTTTTCCCTTGCTTTTACTTTTATTGCTTCCTTTAATGCAATCTTTTAATGCCTTTCATTGCCCAATGCAATTGCACAAGATTTCACTTTAAAAAAATCCTATGAAAATATGGCTTATTTGCTCTCTTGGTACAGAGGTCAGACAGTTCAATCTTGCAGTGCTGCAGTGTGTTCTTTGGTTCAGCTGTAAGGCATTTCTTCCCATCTGCACAGTGACTCCAGCAAGCTTTCTTTACTTAGCCGAATGCTTCTTGACTATCTCAAGGTACTCCTTCACATCATCAGGAGATCCCAAGACAATGGGCACTCTTTGGTGGATATCCTCAGGCACTATATCTAGTATTGCTTGATGCCCAGTTGTTGCTATTCCCCCAGCCTTCTCAATAACAAAAGCCATAGGATTGCATTCATAGAGCAGTCTCAGCTAGAAGACAAAACCCAAAATGGCAATGGTCAGCCCAGGCAATGCCGAGAATCATGAAATGTAAATATATTTGGCATTTGATTTAAAACCAATCAACACTCCAAGCACTCCATATTTCATACCAACTTTGACTCAGGAATGAAACTGTGCAGATTTTTCTTTTAAACAAAACAGTGAATGCTGGATTTGCCCAATTTGAGTGGTTTCTCCATAGCTCATGTTTGCATTGTGCTCTTTACATAGAGATAAAGCTCACATGTAAGACACAACCTTTAACAAGGCAGCAGACCATGTAGGCCGGTGTGAAAAGAAAGAAAAACACTGGCCCCGAGTGTTCCATTAGGTTTCTCTAATGAGTAACTGCATCTTATCTGCAACCTGAAGCAATAATTTATGGACAATTACAAAACAGATGAAAGGTCTTTGTTGAATAAACAGTCCCCTTGTCAGCCTGTAAGTGTGTGATCTCCTCTGACTGACTGTCATCCTGGCAGAGGCAGCCAGGCATAGTTCCTCCTGATGAGGCAGTGTCACCAAGTACAAGATGCAGACGGTTTTCTCTTTGGCAGAGCTTCTCCTAAGGGGCACGCTACATTTAGGCTTCTTACATACTGCCTTGTAATAGGAATCTCAGGGTAATGTGGATTGTTTACTGTGCTTTGTAATGTTTTGCTTGGTTGAGGCTAGCAAGGTTTGGGCTGAGATGGTACAGAGAAGCCTCTTTGAACAGCACGTCCCCTGGTACGTTCCATAATCTGGATATGTTTGGGGATAAAGAGGAGTCAGTGCAGTTGAAACAGGTTAGCACCAGCCCTAAAATTGGTGTCTGACAACAGGCTGCTGTCACTCATAACAGAGTGTGGGGGGTGGCTGTACTCACACACCAGAGGTGCAAGCTACCAAGTCATAAAACGCATGTTCTGCAATCAAAATACTGATCTGTGATAGTGAAATATCTGGATAATGTAACATTTTCTGTAATTGGGCTTATTCAGGTTTACCTTTCCTTTGGGACTTTTGGAGTTAGCAGGATACAAAAAGATTCCTCCATACACCAGTGTGCGATGCACATCAGCCACCATGGATCCTATGTACCTCCCACCATATGGTGAACTGCCATCCTACAGAAAGACATTTAAATAACTGTAACTTTCAAGACCATCAGGTTAATCTTTTTTTTTTCTTCCCCTCTCTTAGTGGTCCTAACATCTAACTCCTCCAAATTGTGCTCCATTGACAATATTCAAGGTAGTTTTGGAGAAAATTCCAGTTTCCTCCTCATTTTCTAATTGGGAAAATCCAAGGAAAAGGACTGACAGAAGATTTCAGGACAGATGAGTGGTAGCACCAACAACAGAAAATGCATCCCAGCTCTCCATCAGTGCTCTAACCCTTGGAAAATACTGCATTTCTAGTAGCAAAAACATCAAGTGCTAGGAATTGATGTTGGTTTTTTTTCTTTTGTAGCAGAAAAAATTCTCAAGCAATAAAAGAAGTAATCCTTCCTACTTCTACACATTTTTGCCAGCTTCTACAACTTTCTTAGTAAGAAAAAGTTAATAGTTGACTACTGATATTATTTCTTTATTATAGTTCAGAGAGTATATTTTAATATCAAATAAACAACACCTTAAGCCTGGCAAGATGCCAGATGAAAATGCCAGTCTTTGTTCAAAGCAAGATCAGGAAGTCAAGAAGGAACACTTAACAATAGTAAATGTTTACGCTTCATTGTCGATGTAATAACTCCGGTGATGACAGTTGTAAGGCACAAGAACAGACATGATTTTTATGGGCACTTCTGAGAGCTTCAGGCCTCCTCCAGGAAGCTGCACGACCACAAAGTAGACCCTGAAACTACACTAGCTTTTCAAGTGAGAGGCCCCCTCAGGACCCAGCTTGTGTTACCACTAAGCAATGACCTACTGCCATCCCCAATCACCTCTCCTTCTACTCGGATACTGCAGTGAGGAAGTAGCAATCTAACACACAGGTTGATCTAATTTCTTCATCACCAGATGAGATTTCCTCTCTACTTGACTACCAAATGCCTAGTTTTGCCTCCAGCACTGTTACTCAGGGTCCCAGCCAGGAAGGAAAATTAAAAAAAAAAAAAAAGAAAAAGAAAAAAGAAAGAAAGAAAGGAAAAAAAATAATAGAGGTGCAGTGCAGTACTGAAGGATGGTGAATTATCTGGCACATCAACTGCTGCTCTAATTATCACTCCTACATGAAGATACATTTTAAATAGACAAGAAAGGAAAACAAGCTCTGAACAGTGCATGAGACAGCAACTGATCATGAAGTTGGAATTCATGAGTGTTGCTTGTCATCAGAAAGTTTCTCTGAAATAGGATCTTTTACCTCAGGGAATTTTTTCTTTTTGAGATACTCTGTGACTGCAGGATCGAAGTATTTAGCATAGCCTTCATTAAGACTGTAGATATTTCCCTTCTTTTTGATTTTCACATCCCTATCCACCAAAATGAATTCCCCAATTGCCTAACAGTAAGAAAGAAAAACAATTTGTTAATGTTAATTGTCTTGGTTCGTAAATAAATGAGCAAAAACAAATCATACACACCATTTAGGAAAAATTTACTACTTCTGCCACTTTCTTGAATAATTCAGTACCTATGAAAAAGTGGTATTTGCAGTCTAGATAAGCAGTGTTCTGTTTATCCATAAAACACAAACAGACCATGAATCCTGGGGCCATGCAAGCTTCTTCATACTACCATTCCCAGGTCTCTATCACTTTTCTATGCCAAAAAATGCTGTTGCCTGTAGATTTATTTAGCTCTCCACTCTTTTGCTAGACTTGCAATAAAAGTACAGTTCTGAGGAGTTTGGAAACTGAGAGTCTGGTTGAAGCAATGAATAAACAACTTCAAATATCTGTAGATATTAATAAATTCCAGTTCGTCTTAGCTTGGCCTAACTGGAAGCCTGGAGTCAAGAGAGCAAATCTCTGTAACCAAGGGCTGGTCTGTTTAGTTTTCACTAAAGTAAATTTCCAAGTTAGTGCTAAAAATAAACAAAATAACATGCATGCATGCTCAAAGTTAAATCTGCTATCTGAATATAGACAAAAATACGTGCAGCTACTTAAGCTGTTACTTAACAGGGAGCTCCAAGTTATATTTGCTTGACCACAGCAGGTTCTAAAAATTTAATACTGGCAGGTGGCACAGGCTGACTAACTGATTAAAAAAAATGGGTCACTAAAGCAAACTGCTTTCTGCTATGATCAATATGACTTTTATTTTAAAACTCGTATGGTCAAAGCATGCTAGAACATCAAACGCACCCACACGCATCACTTACTCATTTACACACCATGGTGGGATCTGAAAACATAGAAGAGGGTTAAATATTTCTGCTTCTCTGGTTTACTAAGGTCCTAGCATTAAGGAAAAGACAAACAAGTCTTAAAGGGCATTCTGCATTGCTGAAACCAGCTCATTTTAAATACCACATGATTTGGCACATGCTGCATCTTTGTTTCACTGACTCGGCTGTCTTCCCGTTGTTGAATCACACATAGCACTGCTGCAGAGGGCAGGCAGAACACAAAAATCTCTTGACATTATTGCTGATGGGTTATTAAGCATATTTCATTTCTCCATGTTAGCTTGAAAATTGCTCCTTTGTTTGATTTTGAGGGGGACAAACAGTTCTTATAAACAGTACCTTGTTATCCCTAATAAAGAAAAAAGAAACAGAAGACATTCTCACCGGATCCAGCATGAAACAGTTGACACCTCCAGCAGAAGTGGCCAGTACCAGCATTGTGGCACTCCCATAGAGAGCATAACCAGCTGCCACAAGATTACGCCCGGGTTGTAAAGCATCTTTCCCAGAAGGTTCATCAGGGGACACCTAGAATAAGAAGCACAGTCAACTTTACTTCATTTCTATTGCTGGTACATAACTGGACTCTCTGGGACAGGGACGATCTTCTACTTCATATCCATGCACAAGGTGGCACAAATGCTTCCATGATCCACAACTGAGATTCCTACTGGATGTGCTAATACAAATTATACTGAGGAGACAAACACATTGATCTAGAAATGCTCTTGTATAAGCCTAGTTGGAATGCAGGAAGCAGGAAAGGATTAGGAGATAATATAGAGCTGTGTGCCTTGTTGTAGGTGATGATGAACACAGCTTGGAGGAAGACTCCGAGGCACAGTTAACAAGCAAGCAATGAAACATGACCCACAGAGTCCACAGCTGATAAAAAGTACTTGAGATTTTTTTTGTTTTCTTCTGCTTCATACAAAAAATGAAGTTGAAAATAACTACTTTGGGATGTATGACAACATACAAAAGATGATTAAAATGGAGAGTCAGGTGTGTTTTATGGGACTTACCTTTTCCCCCATCTTGTGACATGTAAATCCAGTATTTCAAGCTCCTTCAGACAAGGTTTCTGCCTTTCAGAGTGAATTAGACACTTCAAATGCACATGCCATGTTTCGGCTCTGGTTTGTGTTTGAAGCCTGTCCTCAGGCTAACAGGACTATTAGTACAGAGAACAAGAAAACCTGAAACCACATTCCCCAAGTAGATGACAACCACGTGGTATTTTGTCTCAATACAAATATTCATGAAATCTAAGACCTAATTTGTTTGTGAGGGGTAATTCCTTTAGCTGGCTAATAAAATACCAGCCAGGCTTCCACGTGCATATAGGTACCTGTCCTGGTTTCAGCTGGGATAGAGTTAATTGTCTTCCTAGTAGCTGGTACAGTGCTGTGTTTTGAGTTCAGTATGAGAAGAATGTTGATAACACTGATGTTTTCAGTTGTTGCTAAGTAGCGTTTAGTCTAATGTCAAGGATTTTTCAGCTTCTCATGCCCAGCCAGCGAGAAAGCTGGAGGGGCACAAGAAGTTGGCACAGGACACAGCCAGGGCACCTGACCCAAACTGGCCAACGGGGTATTCCATACCATGTGACGTCATGTCTAGTACAGGAACGTGGGGGAGTGGGGGAGGAGGGAATCGCCGCTCAGGGACTGACTGGGTGTCGGTTGGCGGGTGGTGAGCAATTGCACTGTGTATCATTTGTATATTCCAATCCTTTTATTATTGCTGTTGTCATTTTATTAGTGTTATCATTGTCATTATTAGTTTCTTCTTTTCTGTTCTATTAAACCTTTCTTATCTCAACCCACGAGTTTTACTTCTTTTACCGATTTTCTCCCCCATCCCACTGCGGGGGGGGGAGTGAGTGAGCAGCTGTGTGGTGCTCAGTTGCTGGCTGGGGTTAAACCACGACAGTACCTCATCTTCTAAGAGACTAATGCAAATCCCTCACAAATGTTTTATACAAGTGTCTGTGAAACAGCAGATTTAACTTAAAGCTGGTCCTGAAAATCTCTTTCACAAACAAGTTTAGTTAGATTTTATTAAGTCTTCACATGCAATTATATTTCATCAAAAGGTGCACAATAATAGTGTTTCCTATCCTACATGAAAGCATTTTACCTTTCTATAGATGGCAAAGATGGTCCCAATGGAAACAAGACAGTCTATGTTCGATGAGCCATCTAGAGGGTCTATGCAGACTATGTATTTACCCTAGAAAATACAAAAGAGGGAACAACTAGATTAGTGACATTATTTACCCAATTCCCCCAAATAAAAATACTTTAGTAGGTAGATTTTCTCAGAGACTTTCAAAGAAATATAAACTAAAAGGCTTTTATAGATTATGAAGGAACTGAATTCAAATGTTAGAAATTCTTTGGCCCGGATTTCATTCTTGATTACAACTGTGTGATTTGTGCCAGAGCAGAAGCTGGGTAATCTTTGAAGTAAGTAATAGATGATGACACTGGAAAGGTGAAGTTTTCCTACAATTGTTTTAATATATATATAATATATATATATATAAAGAATACTTTTTAATTATTAGTTTAGCTTCATCTCTTTAAATAATGCCAATCCATTTTGATAGACATCCTGTAATATCTACCATTTAGGCTATACTTTCTCATCTCTAGCAAAATGGCTTTCTGAATTATAAGGAAAAAGACAAATGAAGAAGATCAGCCTTTTTCATGTAGAGCTAAAATTAGAGACATTAAAAAGGCTGTTAACACCTGACATTCATAAACTATACATTTCAATTTATCTGTGCTCTGAATGGACAGATGCTCAGAAATTACCTTAGCCAGTCTGTGGTCTTATCCTGGTTTGGGTTTTTTTCCCCCCCAAAGAAAAGAATGGTGTCTGCCTATTAAGGATTCCTGTAGGTACAGAAAATTGCCAGTACAGGAGAAACAGCTGAATCAACTGTACCTTTTAAATAGCTTGTTTTCCCCTTATTTTATCCACAGTCATTTTAATAATCATGTATAACAACAATAAGCGTTTATTCGTTTTTCATTTGATTTCACCCTGCATGCCAGAAACTTATTTAAGTCCAGTAATGCTCTACTCTGCAGGTAGGAATTCTGATAAAAACACCATATTAGCTCACATTAAGTTTAGAAAAGCGTTAACACTGAGCCTCCCTCAGTGATCTTTGAGGATGTAAAATTGTGTTTGTTCAGATCTAAAGAAATCTTTGTTCATCCAATGCCTATCAAATCAATTTTGAAGATTTCTCAATAGGGAGAGAAAAAGAGAACTGCTTCGACAAAGCAAACATTATTATACTTTATAAATTATGTTTTAGTTGTTTGTTTTCACTAAAATTTTACTCAGATTTTTACATGATCACACCAAAATATTAGCTAGAAAAAAGGAACTGTTACTGAACAAGTGCATGCAGGCTTGTGAATATAAGTAATAAAAAATAGTAAATAAGTAAAAATCATTTTTGTTTCATTTTTGCTAAGTCTTTCATGGGCTTCAAGGAAAATTCGCATGAATTAAAGAACTCGAGGTTTGACCTGAACAGAACAGTTCCTCAGTGTGCTAATGACAAATCTACCTTACAAAAGGGCTTGACTGAGTCAGAGAAAAGTTCCAGAGATGAGGTAGGATAAACAAGAAATAAGTTTCCTCCACAATTAGGAAAAGGGGGGGGGGAGAAGGTGGGAAGGAACAACAGAGAAAAAAAAGATAAAACAACAAACATCAGTCTGGAGAACAGAAATAACAGAGAGGACAAATGTTGACTGACCAACACTCTCTCCACCCAGCCCCTCCCCCCATTTTCCAGCATGGAAAAGTACCTATTTTCTGAAATTTTTAGCTCAGTTTCAGTTTCTCAAATCTGAAATAATACACCTGTAAAGGCTGATTTGAAATCAAGCAGGGAGAACTTTTAAAGCTACTAACCCGTTTTTCAGTTTCCACTATCACAGCATCTTTGTTTTCTTCTGACACGATAACACATGTACTGAAGGATGACTTGAGCATGTTAATCACCAGGTCATTGGAAAGGATGTCCAACTTCTTTACCTGATCTCCTGTCACATTGGTAGACCCAGCAATTCCATAGCTAAAGCAATGGCAAGAGAGAGCATTTTGTGAGAACGGGGCACTACATCTTCCAAAGAGCCCTGTTTCTGGCAACCTTATGCTTGTGAAGTGTCTTGTAAAACAAATAGCACTTTTGGATGATATCTCAGTTCTCTAAGCCTGTTTTTTACTTACTGTCCAGTGGATTCTTGCTGCGACCTGCTAACATTAGCTGTGGTGGCAAATCTAGAAGACGCTAAACTGTGAGGAACACAAAACAAGGAATCACCTTTCAATAGCCTGTAAACTATAGGCAAACATAGCCAGAGCAGGCTGTGAAGGCTTAATTACAATAATTATGTTGTTTAATGAGCTCTTAACTTTAAGACCTAAATATTGCCCCTGAATCCTAGCCTCCAATAATATAGCTCCACAGCCTAAAAGCTAAGACTTCATTAGAAAACTTATACTTAAAAAGTTAACAACACATCTGACGGCACTAGTTACACCATAACTTCTGTATGTAATTTGCTCCTGGCTAGCAATATGATGTACAAATAGCAGTAGAAACACTTTGCTCACAGATAAATCAACATTTTTATGGTTCAATGTTTTCAGTTTTGATTTTAAGTAGTAAATATTTCATTGGGAATAAAACTGAGAAATACAAATACGAAACACAAATAAAACCCTGCGAGCTAATCAGAATCAAACCATCTGGCATGAGGAAGTACCAGGAGACCTTGTGATAGGTGATTTTGAAAGTATGCAAAAGAGAGAGAGGGGAAGTTCAGCTCTTAGAAGAGAAAAACAATAGCCAGCTCTGCACACATTCTGATGACTCTTACGTACTTCAGCTACGATTCATTGATTAGGCTGAATACTGGTATTTCAGGTTTTTTGTAATAATGCTGAACACACTACTTTAGGAATGTACTGCATTTCTTCAGTTTAATGCATGAGACAAAGAAAAAGACCTGGCATAATTCTCTTTATATCTCTCTCTACTACAGTGGCTTGAACATTTTTCTGCAAGTGCGAAAGTGCTTTTAGAAAACAATGTACTTTGAACACCACACTTGCAAGCGGAGGCACAAGTCCTCATCCTCAGAGCAAATACTCCATACAGCCAGCAGCTACAGCTCTCACACATTGTCTGTCGGGGACTCCTGGGAGGGGATGGCAGGGTGTATCCTGCGAGGAGCCTGCAGCTGGGAAGGGACTGTGGCTTCCCCAGCTGTTCTGCACCTCCGCTGCATCTCAGCTGTCAACAGACACACGTGTAGGACAGACAAGGAATGGGACCTTAGACTGTCATAAATCAGGTCACAGATGGGAAACATTGGTCTTTACTGATAGACGTAGGAGGCAAATGAAAGGGCTAGCGCATAGTGATTAAAAAACTGCCACAGTTATATCAAGTCTGAAGTCAAAACAGAGAAAAATAGTTCAATCATACGTAAAGTGGAGGATTTTTATTCTCTCTTGCAGTTGCTTCTATTTTATTAACTTCTATCACCAAATTTTTCAGCTCTTTGATACATTTTGTAATAAATGTTACTCTGTATTGCCAGAGGCCTTTTGCTTATTATTTTTTCCACTACATGGTTTGCAGCAGCAAGTTCATTTTCTCTCTACTACATTTTCCATTCAGTAATGAAGCAGCCCATGTCTAAAGCCCTGATCAGCATACAATTTGGCTTATCAACAATATGTAAAATTCTTAGGGGGATTAGTTGCCTACAACCAGTTTCAGTTATTTAACACTTCACAAGCTCTAATTTCCTTCTGATGCATCTCCAGAGCAACTCCCCTCTGGCTGACTACAGACACTACTGTTCCTAACCAGTGCTTTTTCTAAAAGCTTTAGACATCCAAAGCTTCATAGAGGAACTCAAGTTGCTATGATGCAATATGAAAAAACCCAACCGAATTTGATTAAACGCCTCATAGCATAAAACAGTGCTTTGATATTAAGCTACTGACTACAATGAGCAATAATCCAGCCGTATTTTGGCAGGCTTTGTCTTTCAGTCTGTTCGTTTGGTCTTCTGGTTCAAAGCACCCAAACCTGCTGAAAGTTTGCATGACGGTCTATCAGCAGCAGACATCTGTCAAAGACTGCATGCCTTGTATTATGAAAAAGTCTTAGGATCCATTCCACTTGAGAAAATCAGAAGTCCAAGACACTAAAGGAGTTACTGACGGCTCTGTGCAAGGGCGGTTGGGGGTGTGGATGCAACCCCCCTCACACGCCTTTCGGGTGACACTCCCCATCCCCACCACCCCGGAGGGGGCAGGATCCCGGACCCGCGGGGATGCGGGGAGGTGCGGGATGCTACCGGCGCTCCTACCACCCCCCCCCTACCCCCCCTTCCCGGGCATCCCGGGACTCACAGGTTGGCGATGCCCGCTTTACGGACGGCCGTGGAGATGGCTTTGATGGCCGTGCAGAGGGAATTGAGGAGCTGCGTGAACTCCCCGGTGCCTTTCGCCCGCCTGCCTTCCTCCATCACGAAGCGGGTCATGGTGATGACATTGGTGTCGAAGGCGGAGCGGTCCGTCATGGTGGCGGCGAGGGGAGAGTGGAGCCGCAGCCGTTCACGCCGCCACTAGCTTCAGTGGGGCGTGGCGCGGGTGGGGCGCGGCGTGGGGGAGGCGTGGCGTGGGGGAGGCGTGGCGTGGGGGAGGCGTGGCGTGGGGGAGGCGGGGAGAGCTCTCCCCGCCTCCCCCACGCCACGACCCCCCGCATCCCTCCGGGCTGGAGGAAGACAGGGATGCGGATGAGGATGCGGATGAGGATGAGGATGGAGGGGCCCCACCCCACCTTCCCCCCGTCCCCCCCCCCCCCGAAAATAACGGCAGCGGGGAAACCCCGCCAGCATCCTTTTTTTTTTTTTTTTTCCCCACCCAAGCGTGTCTCATTCCCATGCATTGTGGGGGAACCGATGCTTGAGGCCATCCGGTCTGTGAATGGCACAGAAAGTGAATGCAACTTCAATGCTCACGCTCCTGAAAGCGCGCTCAAAAATTCAGAAGTCCGCTGTGTTTTCAGCACTTGATTGCAAAGCTCTGAGTGTGGCATGTGGGTTATGGTGAACTGCGCATAACCGGCAGACAAAGGTTAGCACCTTCTGCCTCACAGGAATGCTCTTAGCCTGACACAGCGGTACAGGAAAAACACATTTAGTAACCGATTCCACCAAGTATTAACTTCTGTTTAAAGAGATCATGCTAACCCCACGTGCACCAATATCTTCAACACCATAAAAAAGCTGCAAGGAAACAGCCATTGGCAGCTGGACCCGGCGAGATTTTTGTAACAAACTCTCCCAACTTCAGTAGAAAGATATAGGTCAAGTCCCACTCCAAAAGCTAGCAATTAATGCACCTCATACAAATGCTACTGCAAAATACACCTAGGAACATAGACCCTCCTGAATCTCACTCCTTTGACTCCAGCCTTCCTGACCATGCAGCAAAATCAAGCAATATGTTTTGTTGCTAATGTTTGATCAGAAAAATCCAGGTGCTAGTAAGTTAAACGAAGTTCACCCAACACCTGACCCTAGGTACACCCTTTCTTCACACAATAATTTGATGACTACAAATCTGGATATGGAGGATCTATTCTATACAGTGTAGATTTGTTGCACCCATTGTTTTATGTTTGCATTATCTAAGAAGATAAATCCAATAAATTTTCAGTAGAATACATCCATGAGTTCAATAAGCACTGTCTCAAATCCTAAAATTGAAACCACAGACTGAAATCATTCCAGGTGGTATCAAATGCAGGGCAAAAATCTTTCACAATGTGCACCTCTTTGCATATATATGTTCTTTCTTCATGCAAAGTACATTGCATATCTATACATTACATACTTCAAAGGTATGCGTAAATGTCTTCTGCAAGTGCACACAACTTTGGTCTAATTTAGCCATTTCCAGAATTACAGACAGTCCTGATGATATTAGATATAAGTAGCTGTAATGCTTTTCTGAATGGGATATTTCAGTCTTTGGCAAGTGGTTACCAGCCCAGCATCATAAAAATGTTCTTGGAGCAGCAGATGGATTTTGGAAAATTTACAAAACATTGACATTATCTCTTTCTTTAAGGGTAAACAATACTTTACAACCATCTATAGCAGCTACTTCAGTCTGAATAGTTGAGAACAATTAATAGCAAAGATCCCATAAGATTTTGGATGAGTGCACTTAAACTGGGTAGAAGCAAGTAGGCTAGAACAGCATGGGAATATATGACTTACAGTGACAAACCCCAGAGCTGCTGATTTGGGACAATTTACCTTAATTGTGAAGACCCTAACAAATACATCAGTAACCTGCAGGAAGAACTGTACTTCAGTGTAAAATAGCCAAGATCAGGTCAAAATGGTTGCAATCTAAGGTTTTGGTATCCATGCCTGAAGATAACTAACCTCTTTCACCTTACTCACAGGGCTATGCATACTGTCCTCAAGTTCTGAGCTGAAACCCATGCCCTTTTGGAGTCAGTGCGGTGAGTGGGACAAGAGTTTTACCCCTCCATTCCTACTGTGGAAGCCAGGTAGAAACAAGCAAGCTGTGAACTGAAATATCAGTCATTTGAAATGATGCTGGTTTCACACTGGTCCTTCCAGATGTGCATTTTCCACTGCAGGGAAGTAGCATAATTATTTCTAGCAGATACAATCTTTTGCAGTCAAGCCAACTCAATATACTATAGATTAACCCATTTCTACACCCCTGGCCTTAGAATATGTGCATACATTGGTCATTTCTGGGATTCCACTATAGTATAGAAAGTTGTCTTGACATTAAATAATTAAGATCTAATGGTTGAGGGTAGACAAGTTGTGAGAATGTAAAGCTTAGTGCCATAAAGTGTCTGATACTTACCCAACTTTTTGGGCAGAATCTGCAACCTGCGGTGAGTTTTGTGCTGTGACAACTGGCTATCTAGCCAAGCTATCTAGCTAGGTTTGTCTATACTAGCCAGAGACTGCAGTATAGGTATATCCTGGGATTCTGATCAATTCTCAAACAGGCATTTGTTAAGAGAAAAGGTCACCAGCTTAGACAGTGTTATACTATGGGCTTAATTTTTTTCCTCTTTGTCAGTATTTTCACATATCTTAGGACAATACAGAAAGATGTCATAAGCAAAATGAGAAAGGAGATAACACAAGTATCATAAGACGTTTGGAATACAGATGAAAAATTTTCACCTCCTAAAACACATATGCAGCCCTACAGCAACCATGCTGTGTGGTAACTACAAAATCAGTGTAAGGTTAAAAGTAGGTTTTACATGTGGTGAACCTTTACCTTTAGAAATAAGTAGTTAAACATTTATGGAAAACAAATTTGTGGCATTTGAGAAGAAAGGTCAGTGCTGGTTGATTAAACATTGCTGAAACAGCTCACTTCTATATAGAAGAAAACACAGTCTTGTTTGCGAACAGATGACGTTCAACTAGGCATGGTTCACAGCTGCTTTAGAACTGCAAGCATCCAAAACCATCTAACTTCTTTGGAACAAACTTTTCTCTCAGCACAGAAAATCCCAAATGTATAATTATTTTGAAAATAAGACACATGCTGGTAAGAAATGCCCAGGTATTTTATTATGAAGGTTGCCTCTCGTAGGTTCAAATGATGGCCAAAAAGACAATGGGAGTGAAACCCCTTCACAAAGGCCTTTTTTTCGTGTACTAAGAGTGCCCATGTGGGAAAGGCAGCCTTAGATGCCACTTGTGCTGAGAAAAAATTTTCTTTGTTCAAAAGTCTTACAGCTGCAGAAGTTTCGTGCTGCCTGGGTGGACAGAGGGTAAGATCCAGCAAGTCACACTGAGATGACTCGCAAGGCCGTGTCACTCCACCAGTGCAGATGCTCTCTACCTTTCTATGCCATGATGTTTAGGGCTGGAGCAGTGTGAAGGGGGTGACTGAGGGTGGTCCTGCCTGCCGCAGGAGATGGATCAGGAGGAACTGCAGTAACGTGCAGAGCTTCAGGCAGGGAAGGGTACCACATGGGAGATTACCAGGCTGATTTGTAGCTAGACAATCAATCTTTTGTCTTCTTTGCTTCAGAAAGTGCTTCATTTCGCTTACATGAATTTCCTATGCTGGGACAGCGTCCCAGAATATTTATTTACAACTGTGATAGCAAAGCACCTCACATCTCGGGACACAGGTGAAAGATACCAGAAGGCATAAACTTATGTTTAAACTTATGTAATTATGAGTACAAATTAGCTAAAAAGTAATTTCTCAGTATAGTAGCTGTAAAATGGGATTCATTTCATATTATGCATTAAATTACTCTGACAGTTTGTACGGATTTCCCTATGATTAATAAGTAGAATTGAACTATAAGGTTGATATTAAATAAAATCCAGTGCAAAGGGGTTTTCCTGTACTGTGCTTGCCTACTGCCCTCTTGTGGGAGTATGAACGTTGTCAGCGTTTTAGTGTGAGACTGGCTCTGGTGAGAGTACCTTTGCAGTTTTCTGTAGGGTGACAAGGCAATTAACATGCAGACCGTAGATCCTGGAAAGGAAGTTTACATGCCTCTGAAATAGAAATATCGAACTGTAATTTTTAAATCTCCGTATTTGTTGCTTATCCACAAGATTCGACCAATCAAACAGAGCAAAGTATATGCCACCTGAATATTACATTTGCTATCACTTCTCATCTTGTAAAATGTATGAACTAGAAGTCTTTTAAGTAATCATTCCAAATCTACATCAACAAAATTAAAAACAAAAAACCTGCTAAAAACATGTAGACATTTCACTGCACCCAAACCTAAGCTAAGTTAATTAAAGTAATTAAAGTGTAGTTATAATTTTTAACAGTTCGCTTTGCAGAAATAAATAATTTTTGTCATCACTGAGTGACATATGTCATGATTATATGATACAATTTGTCAATGTAACAACCAAATGGTAAAAAGATTGCCTTTTTACATTTAAACCAGGAGCCTGCAAAATTCAAGACTGCTGGAGGAAGAACACTTGGTATAAAAGGCCAAACTCTGTTCTCAGACCCCGCTCCTAGATAGATTAGATTAGATTAGATTAGATTGGATTGGATTGATGGCACAGATCTCCCATTGACATCCTTGCAGATTTCGTTGCTCGCTCAAATACCTAGTTATATTGCTGTATTTCAAAGTACAATCTGCTCAGGTTTTTCAGATCCTGTTGTTTGGGTTGAGTTACATGGACAATGTCACAGAAGTTCAGCTGTGAAGGTCTAACAGACATTTTTTCAGCTTTGGTAATTTGAACTTTACATGATTCAATTCAGAATTTCTAGATAATCTCAAATGTTTATCAGCACAATTAAAAGTATTTTCTTCCATAAAGGTACAGAATAAAGAGTCATTAACATTTCCAGCTTTATTGGCAGTGTGAGGAAGGTCTGACCACAAACTCTGCTATTAGTGAGATATGTACTATAGAGCATAATGCAGAAACGCAGCATATCTACAAAAGACTCCTTTTGTTTAAGCCTCTGAAAAATATGGCCAACAAATGAGTCTGCGTGACTGTTTATACAGTTATTCCCTGTTGTTCTTTACCATATGGATTCTGTTCCATGCCAAAAATACAGGCAATAAAACAATGTAAAATGACTGATAACTATTACATTTAAAAAATTAATTTTATCCATAGTTTGCCACAGTTTCTAAATTCTGAATAAGTGTTAGCTAATCAATATAATTGCTTTGTGATGTTAGTAAGCAAGTAAAGAAAATCAAAGAAAAAACTTTATCCTGAGCCACAGAGGGAATTTGTGCCAGAATGAAAAGCTGGTTGATTACTTTGGGAATTCTCACAGTTTGAGAGAGAGTGAAAGAAAATGGGAAAAGGAAGCACTTAACAATACAAGAACTGCATTTCTGTGTATTTCCTTTTGCTCTGCTAACTTGATATTTCTTCCATGATACAACTACAAACAGTACAGAAGAAAGTACAGAAGGGACATGCCAAGCACATACTGTGTCAGCTCTGGAGAGCTAGCAAGAAAGTTCAACCCAGACAGCTAGGACACCACTGCAAGATGGCATGACTTTAAAAATGGGAGTGAGAGGTGGGTAGAAAGAAACCTATACTTCAGATTGTTATAGAGTCCATTTGATTGTGATAGGATTAATAAGCAGTAGCTCAAAATCCTTTTTCATTAACTAGTTATTAGAAAGCTATAAAATCCTGTTCTAAAGTTAGCTTTTATCTTACAACTTCCCATCACTGCTCCAAGTAAGCTCACTTTACTGATGGCAGTGGTAGCAAAAACATTTCCTTTGATAATAACAGTATCACACATGTATGGCCATTTAGTCCTTTCTTTGTACAGTCTCCAGCATGCAAAGGATCTAGTTTGCAACTGGATCTTGCAGGCTGTAGTGTAATACAGAAAAGGCACTATCAGTCTTGCTTGAGATGCACGCTGAGCAACTTTGTCTTGATCTTATATGCTTTTGTTCTGCTCAAACAATCTGTTGTAAAAGTAAATTCACCTATGCGTGAGTATGCATGTAGGGTTAAAATGAAAAGGATGATTTTTAAGACTGCTTGAGAATTTAGTTTCATGACTCATGCAGGTATGAATGGGTTGTTTAGGCTAAACCCCATCCCTCACTTTGCAAATGTGCTAGTACAGTTCCCAGTGCCCGTTCATCACACAACACAAGGCTGATATCCAAAACACAGTATCTGTCAAGACAGGGAGAAACCAGTGTAGGTGGCAATGTCAGAATCAGGCTTTTGATCACTGGGAAATATATTTCAGTTTGCTGAAAATATCCAGGCATACTGGTTCCCAGTTGATTTCAGAACATAGGTAAGAGACCTGAGGGGTGTATCTAGCCCAGGTTCCACCTCCTGCAGTAGCAGCCAGAGGTGCTGTTTAGGAGAGCGTGTGAGCCTGGCCACTCCTGCACTCCTGTCTCCTCCTACTCCCTCCATACATAACTGGACTAGGGATGCTAGAAGGTGCATCCCTGTCTGTTTCTTTAGCATCCACTATCCAGGTATTTTGCTAACAGATAACCTAATCAGAAGTCATAACCCTAACCCTAGCATGTTGCGAGGTATGGCCCTGCCACTCTAGGAGCCTGATAACAAAGGCAGGGTTGTTGGTTGAACTAATTTCTGTGAGTCTGAGGAAAGTAGCATGAACACACAGAGAAGGCCACAAGGATACCAAGGATCCAGCTGGAGAAGCACTTCTTCACTGTGACTCTGAGGAAATAGTAACACAGGTTTTCACATGCGTGCTGGCTGACAGTGATCTGAACAACAAGCAGAGAAACTGTCCCACAGTGTCTTTCCTGTTCTTGAAGGAGACAAAGTGTTGCTGTATGCTTTTTATAAGGAAACAAAATAGTAATCAGTGCTTGAAGAAGCAAAAAAAAAAGTGTGGATGCATCTCAAGCTCAGCAGGAGGTGTAGGCCCCCATTTCTCTGAGCATATCAGAGGTATCTTGGCTGGCTCGCAGACCCTGTGGCACCCAGCAAGACCCACAGAGAGAGCCAAGATCTAACCTCCACTTGAGGTGCTGTCTCCAGCTGAGCTGGGAACTCAGCACTGGTGCTTAACCAGGATCTCTTCCTTTTTAAGGATATGGTATCTTCCTGCTGTGAGTACCAGTGTTTCCCTGCTCCTTCTAAGCTCCAGATTTAGTGAGAGGTGTGAGTTAGTTGCCCTTACCCCCTGAGACAAGATGCTGCTGATCGGGGAGAGGCAGTGGCTCCCAAGACACACTGCCTCATGGTACAGCAGGACCTTGGCTCTGCATGTGGTGGCCATTGTCACTGTGACACGCTTATTTTCTAGATGAAAAGTGTTGGTACAAACATAACACCATGGCCTTGTAGGTATCACAGAAACACTTGGTTGCCCCCAGTTATTCTGCCCCTAGAAACTACTTACAAAAATTAGCCAGCTGTCCATCTGAAGTAATGATGTAGTGAGGCTTGTAGTATGGCTGTAGAGTCCATAGCACTGGATAGAAATTTTTTGGTGGAGGAGGTATTCAGGACTGCTCAGTGCTGCCCAGGGGAGATTCAGCATTGACTGGAGAGAACAAAAAGGGATGCCAGCCCATTACCTGGGAACTCAGACATGTCGTCATTTTTCCAGTGCACACTAATTCCACAGGGGATATTTGGCTGTTACATCATCCACCTCAGCAAAATATATCACTTTTGATGACAGGTTTGCAAAGGTTTATCCAACCCTTTTCTTGAAAAAGCAAATAAAAGTGACTAGAGGGAGAGACTAGGAAAGATCAGAAGTGCTGTGGCACTGAAGGAAGCCTACCACTAGGGCCAGATGCTGCCACTGTGTGAGTGGGGCCAGGGCAGTGCAACTGCAGAGCTGACACTGAAGCATGGGAGAAGCATGCATGTGCACGCGCACACACACACACTTCTAGCAGGGCTGGTACAGCTGGCAGCCTTTTCATTTTTCTGGGTTGATGAGAACCAGACCTGTTGAGGCAACAAGCTGTGATGTCTTACCAGCCACAGAGCATCTGGAAGCTCATGAAAAGTGTATTATATTGCAAGAAAGGTGAAGGAAGCTGGATCTCTGATCTCAGATGAGAGACAGAAGGTGATGGAGCAGAAAGTGGCTCAGAAGGCCAAAGTCTGAGAATGTGCTGCCAGATGATGGCCCCTGTCAGCTGGGTCAGTGGGAAATCTGGAAAGGAGTGTAAGTGAAAACAGCCAGCATGATGAACTACCGTCATGAACATCAAAAGAGAGAAAAAAAGTCCCTTTGGGGTAAAGACACCTCGACAGAGTAACATACAGATAACAATATCTATGTTCAGTATTGAGGCAGGTGATTGCTGCCTTCATGCAACTGCCAGGAAGAATATCCTTTTAATATGGGAAGAATTGAGACTCCAACACAGAACACCAAGACGGTCAGGGTAGGGATATAGTACAGCACCATGTCTGCAGATACAAACTAGCAGAGAGATTTGGAACTGCTTTCACCATGGCAAGCTGACTTGAGGAACAACCTTTCATGTTAATCTGATCTGTTCTTCTTTACCATGCAAAACACACAGCTGCTTAAGTCATCCTTGTAGTCCAGAAGTTAACTGTTTCCCTGCAGAAAGTGGTATTTCTTGTCTTTATTTCATCCTGTTCAACAACTGATCATCTCATACATATGAAGTGCCTGCAGCTAGGGCTGGCCTAAGGTCTAGGGCACATCAAGATGCCCCAATTCATAAACCATTGTTTATTCCTTTTTAGAATAGCACTAGCTGAGAAAACTCACTGCAAACTGCAGTTAGGTGACCATTTTCTGGGCATGTTAGAGACGACACTGTTCTCTATTTTCACACAGGCCGAGACCAAGATAAAAAATCAGGGTGGGGGGAGAAAAATGTCACACTCACAGCTTCCAACAAATGGGATAATGATGCTGGGATGGATAAAGATACCAGTACAAGCAGGTAACTCATACACATCTGTATCATTTGAGACTCTGCTTCAGTCACAGACATTTTACTAGTGACAGAAAGAGTAACAGCAATTAAATCATTCAGTATGGTGGAAAAGATACATTCTCTACTTTTTTCTCTTTCTTCCGTAATACTGCTTGAGGTTTATAAACTATGAGGTGTAGTTTCCTTGCCTGAAACCTCTGTTGGAAGGGTACAAAATAATAAATGAAAATTAACTGTATTCTTGATAGGGAGTCTCTTCTGCAGTGTTGTTAGGAGACCATAACTACATATCAATAGGGCTAAGAACTTGAAGCTCAAATTCCTAGTGCTTTCTGAGACAAAGCAGCACGTGGAAGTTCAAATCACTAAATGGCTCTGAAATGTCATTAATTTTACTGGCAGAGTTCTTTGTTATTAATTATGACTAAGAATTTATAAAAAAGATTGCTCATAAATTCAGCTAACTGATTCCCTGTTTTGTACCCATCTTCACGTGATACGCTGTGTATGAACTCTGGTAAGAGGAAGGTTCAGTTTGCAGCATGCTGCAACAGGTACGTTACAGCATAATGGTAGAGGAAAACTTTGGTGGTTTAAGTACAGGCCACAATGAAGATGCATTTTTTTTGTATGCAAGACTGGAGTGGATGTATTGAAACACAGTATTCAAAGCTCTGTCTTGCCAGTAGATGCCCAGTCTGTTTTCCCTGACTTGCATTATTTCAGTAGCACTGCTCATTGCCTATGACGATGATTGCAGTCTGGTCTCCATGAAACAGAAGCACCTCAAAAAACCTGGAGGAGAAGTCATGCATTCCACTAATGAAATGAGATAAATAGTGGGGAGCAGCTTACAAAACCAAGCAAGAGAACAGCCACGATCTAGTAGAGCTGTTGTGCTTTAGAGAAAATATTCAGAAATGATACTTCAGAGTAGGCTGGAGTAGGCTGAGGCAAAAGGTTTGTTGAACAAATTTGAATCATATCTCCACTTAAGTCTCATTTTTGTGCATATGAATGAGCACAGAAATGCTATGCCTGTATTTGCACTCTCTGGAAAGTCATTAGTACAGAATACAATACAGCATGCTGAGTAAGACATGAGCAGATATCCAGCACTTACAGATAGCACTGTTCCCATCTAAATGTAGTATCTTTTTACAAAGGTGAGACAGTACTTTCCAGGTGACAAATTAAAACAGTGAGAAGTCTTAAAACAGTAAGTCTATGCATGACAAAGGATAGTAAACCCAAGGGTCAAAAGGGTCAAGTGACTTAGGTTTGTTCCAATTTTCAAAGGACTGTGGGTTTTGCATATGTGCGTCTGCACTACCATACAGAAATATATAGGCATTTGTTTTAGACTTGCTTGGTTAATCTTGCTAGCAGCATGGAGGTCTGCATGAGCTAATTAACAGTGTTTTCCAGGCTACTGGATAAATAATCTCAATACTTCATTTCTTCCCAGAAGGAAATTGGCAAGGTACAAAGTTGTGAGCACCATCTTCCAAATCAAGGAAGTGAAAAGCTATGTGCTACAAAAGTTAAATTATTTGCCTAGTCTTTGCTGTTACTTTCAGAGAAATGCAATACATCAGAGCGGCCTCACTCATAGGTTAGGCTGTGAAGATAATCAGCTAGTAAAGCACTTTGATATCCAAGCACAGAATATGATGCAGAATTGCAAGCTACTTACTTTTCTCTTCCTAAAATGAATTAGTAGTAATAAATCTTTTCTCCTTTCCAAGTCCCAAATCCCATGCTATTTCAATCTGGCTCTGTTTAGCAGCAGCACCAAGATCATCAGTATGCCTCCTTTGATAATAATTGACTTGTAAGTGGAAGCAGAGTTCTGAATGGAAGGGCAGGCTTCCCGTGCCAAGCAGTAAGCCTGGCAGCATTGGAAAATCAAGTTTACAGTGGTGAGGCTGAGACACAGTTATACAAACCGCTGTCAGAATTGCATAGCAGAAAATGAAAACACCACTCTTGAGAGCTGAAATACACTACTAAAGTCTTTATAAGAAGTGTCTGTCCAAGCACAAGACACACTGCCACCTGAAACAATAGCATGGCACAATGCCAACCATCCAAAATCACAGTATGTGCACTCAGAGAGATTTCACTGCCTACCACCCTGTGCTTGTCTGAATGGCTGAGAGTGACACCACAGAAGGACCAGAGAAGGAAAAAGCAAAAGCAGAGCAAAAGTTTCCAGCCTCCTGTCTCTAAGGAAAAGCTAGAAACACAGTGATCAGGGATGAAAAGGGTATCTAATGTTGCAAACATTAAAGCAATCTCTTTCCTGCTGCTTAAACCCTGCTTAGTTCAGGAAAACAGGATTTTCATCATGAGAAAATCATCATTAAATGGTGTCGGAAAAAATGAAATCTGGTGTTTAGTCATAGACACTTCCTTTGAGAAAAAGCCACTTGCTTTAATGTCAACTTTCCACTGGCAGGGAACTGCTCTGCAGTACCAAGGTTCCGCCATCAGATGGCAATGCTTATTTATGCCAAACTATCGCAAAGCTAGAGCCTGGCAGCCCTCCGGAGTCAGAGGCTGGTCAGGGCAGCCTCATGTGTCTCTCCCTTCAAAAGAGGTTGTGAAGCTTTTAGCGCTAATGGTGACTAAGTAAACGGAGGGGAACAGAAAGGCTGGCTCTCTTCTATACTTGCAGAGAAGAGACTGACACTGTGTTTCGAACCTACTGCTAATAGAAAGTTATAATTTAAATGCTACTGGGAACGGTGTATTCACTACCCTGAGGCCTCTGCTCCTGCTCACCCAATACTTCTCACACTCCCACAGCTGTCCCAGTCTGGCCCCTTCCAGGCAGTTTGCAGTGGTGAGCGAAGCTGTTTTAGCAGTACAGGATTAGACCTTCTGCATTTGACATCCCTTCGTACTGCTGTTGTGATGGCTGTCATTATTATTTTTAGTACAGTTGTTGTTTATTATGAAGGGCAATAATTTTGTAGCAATAGAAGTAATTATTGGCACCATACAGACAGAGACCAAAACCACAGCCATTGGTCTACACAGTCCACAGTCCGAGAATAAGAGAAAACAGACAAAACCAGGCATATAAGGATGTGCCTAGTTTTACAGATGAGCTGCTGTGATGCTTGTACAGACAAAACTTCCACTGCCATTAAAAACTTCACTATCAATTATTTGCTTTTTCCTCTTTGCATTCTGCAGCCTACATGTCATTCTGCGAGTTATATTTTGCTAGTGTGTGCTGAATATATGACCTTCAGAAGAAAAAAAATTTTATGAGAATTGAAAAAACCCCCCAAAAAGTAACCCATAGGAATAACATATATTGAGTTGGAAAAGATAATTTTCAATGCTCAAATTGGGTGGGGTTGCCAAGTAACACATCCCTAACTCTTCCAGCTTACATAAAGAAAAAATGGCAAACTGTCCTTGCATATTCAGTGCCTCCTTCTGTTTGTAAGCCCAGATCACAGGTTCAGCCATTTATAGGCTGAATACCAAAAACAATTAAATAGGCCCCAGGTGTGTTTTGTGACACGAAATCCTTATGAGACGGCAGGAGTCAAAACATCCTGCCCTCAGCTTCCACTGTGTCTTAATTGCAAAGGACGAGCAAGTACTGCACAACCAGGCACAGTTGGAAGTTGATTTAGCCCATTTTTATAGCAGAAAGAAGATACTTGTTTTTATAATGGCTAACAGGATTTCTCTTTCATGCCACAGATACAGGCCTAAGTAGAGGATTATACATGTATTTTATTCATTACAGATGTAATAGCTACATAGTGCTCAAGGTGAATTAGATACTCTAGAGCAGCTGTCTCTAGACTTTTTTTCATCGTGCATCCCTGTGAGTAAAAATTTTTTGAGTATGCACTCCAATATATATATATTTATTTATAAATTATATACATGTACTACCATACTAATGTTATGTACATAATAGAATATACACAAAACAGAAATGTAAAAAGGATGACATAAAGATAAAATAAATACTACTTAATTTTTTTTTTTTAATGGTAAAAACTACTTTTTTCCTGCTCCCCAGTGGATTGTTTTGTGTACCCCCTGGGGTGCAGGAACCCCAATTTGGAGACCACTGCTCTCCAGACAAAAGCTGTGAGGTCTGATATCTATTGTCCCAAATCCAGCCTAAAGGATGCTTCTGTTCTGATTTACACAGGGTATGAGGTATCTCCCTGTTCCAAAGGACAGGAACCTGCAGCATCCATTTAACCTGCTTTATGTATGTGGGTGTTTGCAAGCAAAAGGTGTTCATAGCTGAAGGGGATTTAAAGAGTTATTGCAAGACTGGCACCTAAAGATTAATAAGCTCTTGGGATCTCACACAGCAAACAGTACAGATTTTGAGGGACAAAAATATGTAGAGTGTGTGGCCACTTGTTTATGAGGTATTTATGCATTGCAGAAGTTTCATGCAAGTGTTTTTTAATGGCATTTTGAGGAATGCTTCAAATTGAAATTTAATGGGGAAGAGCTTTTAGAAACAAAAGAATGAGATTCAATGAAAGAAAAATAGATACTGAGAAGGGAAAAAGAGAAAAGGGAAGGGATGAGGACAGGCAAATGGGAGAGCAAGAAAGGAGAAATATTATGCCAGCACCATAGAACAGGTACTGGTGCTGCTTTATGAAAGCAGGTGTTCACAATAACTGTGAAAATCTCATGGCAGAAATATACAGATAGTTTCTCAAATGCTAACACTGTCCTTTAAAATATTTTTTGCAACCCTGCATGAGAACTGTACTTTTCCTAATTTTTAAATAGTATTTGTATATAGTACAGTCTTCAGCTCCTAAACTTGAAAATGTTCATATTTAACCATAATTTACCTAATTATACTATGTTGTTACCTTATTAATACCAGGTTAATATCAAGGTATTCCCAAGGTAATAATACAGTATAATTAGAATGAAAAAATATTCTTTCCAATAAACTGCTGAGACATTCTCACTGTTTGACTTCCTGAAAATAAGAAATGATTGACTAAGTTCATTTAAGATGTTCCTGCTGCTCTTCCTGTTTTTTGTCATGCAGAAAGAACTTTCCATAGAAAATGTCTACCTGGGCTCAAATTCTAATTGACCCACGAAAATTGTAGGTGGAGTTTTTAATCAGGAGTTTGAGCATTCAGGGTGAAACACTATGAGTTTCCAGCACTACTTTGACTCAGCCTAATTCTCATATTAAAATTTATGCACTGACTCCTGCAAACCCCATGTCTAAAACTAGCTGTGAGACACCTGCTAGCATCTGCCACGGCATCTCATGGGAAGCATTTTGGTCCAGCCACATAAGCCTAGCTGAACAGTTAGAACTGGTATGAGGCATAACACTACTCTCATTTCAGGTTTTAACAGTCTTAAGGCTTTTCAACTACAAACCTAAGGATACTCAAGCAGCCCTTCACTTTCTAGGAATAACCCACTTTATCAGCATTTGTCTGAAGCTTTTTGGATGCCAGTTCCAAAAGTAACTTGAAGACTGCAGTGAGCACCAAATCTTAACCCAAATCTTAGCCCAGCCAATAGCCTCTGCATTGACTAGATCATATCATAGTTGTTTGGCTCGTAACCCAAATGTGACATTTATGCAGTGTTAAGTGATCCCTTTATACAGAAGCATAAAGGATTGCCGTCTGGGCCCTATTATCACCAGTCTTACATTAGCCTTGCGACCCCCTTCCAGACCCAGCACTATTCATAGTTAATAATTCTCCTTGGGCCCCAAATTTAGGTTAAAAGTTAAATTTAGCCAGCTCCTTATTTACCCCAGCAGTCGCTTCTGTCTCTACCTAGTTTGTCAGCCTTCTTTATGACAAATCTTAATCTCAGACCTAATCTCAATTTTAGTCATAGCCCAGTAATGACTTGAAGCCCTAGACCCACTAACCACATGGAAGGTCTTACCACAATTATGTCCCCAACAGCACTAAGCCTTAAACCCAGCTTCTCGCAAGGCCAAATCCTAAACCAAATATTAATCATAGTCTCAGGCATCCAATGACTGCTGCCAGGTGAAATCCAAATGTAGTTACACCTAAACCAGGATCAAGTGGTCCTTTGTTTGCTAAACTATGATTGAGGTTTGCAGGTCACCTACTAGCCCTGTTCCAAATCCCAGACTTTGCCTAGTGATCACTGCCATCCCCCAAACTATTTTAAGCACTGCATCCCCTGCAAAACTCAGAGCTAATCTTAGCTAACCCGATCACTCCTGTCCAATCCTAAATGCAACCCACTTTCTAGCACTCTCCTGAAACTTCGACCAGTGCTGTTTCCACGCCAGACTGCAATCCAGCCCAGCAGTCCCTACCGCTGTCAGAAGTAAGTACAGCCCTTTGGCCAAAGATAGACTATGCATACCCTAACCCCAGCCACAGTTCTAACTTCAGAGGTTGAGCATACCCGTTTTGCAGCCTCTCCTTCACAGAGGACGGCAGCTTCAGCGTTCATGTGTTGAGGTGTGTATTTGGTCTGTCATTACACTGTGGCAGAAGCACTTAGGTCTGTTGACCTAACATGATGCTCCTCCCGACTGCTGCACACACACTGCATGGGCACGCAGTACCTTCTCGGCTGCTTGTCTCACTCCTTGAGCAGAACCAGAAGGGCTTTCACCCTTTTGCATGGCCTATATAAGTTTTTAAAACACGTGGCCATCTTGTTCCACATACTTTCTGAATTTGCAAAAGCTGTGCGCTGCTGCAGAAATTCAGACTTTCAAAGGAATGAAAAAAATAGTTAGAAGAGTTGCAAAAAAAGTTTGAAAACATGATCTGAACATACGGAGTCACTTCCCTGAAGTCTGCACAAAGCTTAAAACCATGATAGTTTGAGGCTTGGAATAGGCTTAAAAGGTATTTTTAAATATTGCACTAATCAACATGTGTTAGCTGAAGGGATGTAAACAGCATTAGGGGATGTGACAGATGGACTCCAGCAAACCCAGCCATGGCAGTTTATAGGGTCACTGGCCCTTGCTGTTTCCCTTTCCCTTCTGCCTGAGGTTACAGTCCCCCAGGCAGCCTGAGCAATAGTTGCCATGTAGCTGCACCTCTGTGCGGCTCCAGCTCACTTTGTCATCTTTCAAAGGCCTGAATTCAACTCCCTCAGAGGTCAGCAGGCCACATTAAACCCCAGGTTTTATGGTGGAAAGCAAGGCATAAACCTGAATAAAGAACTGTCCGCTACAGAAACTTCATAGGCAAGTCTTACATGCATTTATATAGTAGGTTAGTAGGAGTTTAGCCAAATTATTTAAGACCATACAGGCTAAGCCAGAGCAATTTTTTTGGTATATGACTGGATGAATCACACTTGAAGCTGAAAAGGAAAACAGTGTTAAGTGACAGATAAACTTCTTGACCTACTGCATTCTTCTAAGGACAAAAGCGGCAAACAAGCTATAGACTGTGGTGGCAATAGAAAACCCCACTGAGCACTTTTTTGGCAACTTGCCATTCTATGAATGCTTAATGATATATTTAAAGTAAAAAAAAAAACCCTGTTCTCACATTTAGCCCAATTTTTCTTTCACTAATTTAGCCTTTTCTTGTTTCCAATCCAAAGCAAGTAGTTTTGGACCTGGAAAAGGCCTGTGCTGATCCCCATTGTTTTTCACCAATAATCTCTTCAGTTTCAACTAATAACATGCATTTAATTCACTTTTAAATATTAACATTAGTGCCAGAGGATGCAAGTTCAGTACACAAAGGCCTGTCTGAATAAGTACAACATTTCTGAGTGGCTTTGAGCTATGGTTATTTTGCTTCACATAAATGAATTTTGCTGCAGGTATACCCTGTTGGTAGAGATTACATCCTCTACTAGAAGTTAAATCAGCTTGTCAGCAAATTTGGGTGTCCTGATTTTACATTAATTACACAAATATTTAGCAAGTGTATTCTTGCTTCCCACTGAACTCCTTCTGTTTGAATGCTTTTTATAAAAGCTTTGCTATCTAAAATGGCTTGGGGAATGTATGGCATTATGGAGCTCCTTTTAATGAAAAGATAGATCAGGGAATCTAAAGGGAGAACCGAAACTCCTGTGTTTCAAATTCTAATGCCACCTTTGACACTGGTCTCGTGGAGACAAAACAAAAACAGTCTTACAAAGTTGACTGGTGCTTGATGGACAAAGCTGCGGCAGGAGAATGCAGGGTTTCTGGACAACACCACACACACTTTTTTAGCCTGTGTTCCCTGGGCTGCTGATCTTCAGACCCTGGTCACAACTGCCCTTTCCTTCTTGAAACTGTGCAGGGAATGGTTCATAGATGCAGAAAGAATTTGAATAACAAAGTACTGATATGCTGGCACAGCACCACAACAGGGAAAAGGCAAAGGGTTTTGTTGCCTGATGGTCTGAAGAAAAAGAGCTCTGAAGAGATGTGAAGTAAAAAGAAGGAGCCATGAATAGAAGAAAAATAACATGTTTCTCTAAAATAAGGACAGTGTTTGAGTCGAGAACATAATTCAGTGGAACATTGGGAATCTCACTCTCACTGAATGTCAGGCCATCTCTGTACTAGAATGAATTTAAAAAATCTCATTTTGGAAATGTAACTCTCTGTTTTCTAGATCTGAGTTTTGACAGCAGGCAAACATGCACTGCAACCGTTGGGATGATTCTTACTGATTTTTTGAACGAGTTTCAGTGTGTTGCCGGCAGAATAGCACTTGTGTGATATATACTCTCTCCTCCTTCTTCTCTGCCACTGCAATCTGGTAGGCTACTGTCTTTGCCTTTGGCACACTAATTTTGTATGGTCAGTGAAGTGCTTGCTGTTAAATTTGCCTCAGATGACAACTTTCTTAGAAACTGTCACCGCCATTCAGTTTTTACTTTGGGTTCTGTTTCAAATGTTTTTTTGTTTTTTTGCTTACACTGCCAGCCCTGTAAGCTCAGTCTGCTGCCTAAGTTGGGTTCTTACTGCATCTGCATTACTACTACTAAGGAAGACTCTTACTGCATCTGCATTACTACTACTAAGGAAGACTCCACAGCTCAGGCTTTGTTAACACCTCTGTAAGCTGGGGAAGCAAGATAGGATGCTTGGTCTTCCCCTTAGGTCTCAACCTGCTCTGTAGGTTTAAGAGTAAAAAGCTGGGAAAGGTAATTTTACCTACAAAAGTAAGCAGGTGGGCTCTTATAGGAAAAAGAAAAGTAAAACCTTGGACAAATGAGTGGTTACTGCTTTCACATTTTCCCTTTTTTTGAATAGGCTCTACAAAGAGATCTGGACAGGCTGGATTGATGGGCTGAGGCCAATCGTATGAAGTTCAACAAGGCCAAGTGCCAGGTCCTGCACTTCGGTCACGGCAACCCCATGCAGCGCTGCAGGCTTGGGGAAGAGTGACTGGAAAGCTGCCCGGCAGAGAAAGACCTGGGGGTGCTGGTCGACAGCCGGCTGAATATGAGCCAGCAGTGTGCCCAGGTGGCCAAGAAGGCCAACGGCATCCTGGCCTTTATCAGAAACAGTGTGGCCAGCAGGAACAGGGAGGTGGTTGTTCCCCTGTACTCGGCACTGGTGAGGCCGCACCTCGAGTGCTGTGTTCAGTTTTGGGCCCCTCACTACAGGAAAGACATTGAGCTGCTAGAGCGTGTCCAGAGGAGAGCAACCAAGTTGGTGAGGGGCCTTGAGCACAAGTCTTATGAGGAGCGGCTGAGGGATCTGGGGTTGTTCAGTCTGGAGAAGAGGAGGCTGAGGGGAGACCTTATCGCTCTCTACAACTACCTGAAAGGGGGTTGTAGTGAGGTGGGTGTTCGTCTCTTCTGTCAGGTGTCTGGAGATAGGACGAGAGGAAATGGCCTCAAGTTGAGGCAAGGGAGATTTAGGTTAGACATTAGGAAAAATTTTTTTACTGAGAGGGTTGTCAAACATTGGAATGGGCTGCCCAGGGAAGTGGTTGAGTCACCATCCCTGGAGATATTCAAAAAGCGAGTGGACAGGGTACTCCAGGGCATGGTTTAGGGGGCATGGTTAATGGTTGGACTCGATGATCTTGAAGGTCTTTTCCAACCGAAATGATTCTATGATTCTATGATTCTATGAATTTGTAATTCTGTTTTCAGTCTGTTAATTTCAGTCTGCGGAACAAAATAAAAGCAGAAGACTGCTGGAAACACTGGTTGCTTTGAAGAAACAGAGTAGAGTTACAGTCAAGATAAATGTACTTCACTGAACAAGCAGAGTAAGGGCTATCTGGTGGCTACAATCAACACGTGGACTAAGGTAAATAGTGGCACATTTTAAGTTCTACCACCCTATAGAAATTTCAGGATTTTTTATGTATGAACATGAAATAAAAAATAATCAGGTTTTATGTAAAGTCACGGGCTTTGAAATGAGATATTATAATGCTTCACAAATCAGGGACTCATGGTTACTATGAATAGTAGTGGCCAGGTATCTGTAAATGTTATACTGTTTCTCTGTATGCAGTGAAAGTCAAAACAGTAAATTATCAGTAGAAAGCTCTACACTCTACAATAACAGAAAAGCCAAAGGCCACTGCGTGACTGACTGTTAGGAATATCCCCTGAGCAGTCAGTTTCACATTTAATCTTTAAGTGGAATTAAAAAAGAAGAATAATGGAAGCAACACTTACGCAAAACATGGCAATCTGCTATGTTGTTACAATTTTTCTTTATTATTATACAACTATAACAGTCAAAAGGTCAGGCTACAAAATGCCAAGAACATCCCCGTGGCTGATCCGTTAATCCTGTGAAGGCATAACAAGGTCTGCATGGGCAGTCATAAAATTTTAAAGAGCTATGGTATACCTCTCTGCAAATACTGCCTTCATTTTTACAGTAAAGCAGTTAAGTGAAATAGAAACAGGTCACTCATCTCCAGTGAGGAACCCATTTAGGCCGTAATAGTACACCTTATTTTAATCCCCCTCTCCCAATGCCTTTTGTCTTCCCACTGGTATTTCTGAAAGAAGAAACATGAGGGTTAAGAATTGATATTGTCAACCATTAACCAAGTTTTGTTTGCATCAGCCTTGTCCATTGCAGGAGTAATTTAACTGTTTTCTTGTCGAAAGGCTTACCTGCAGTTTTCTGGCATGGCTGCTTAACATGCTAGTTTGACATTGTTCAGAGGCCTCTTGCTAAAACTCAGCTCCATCTCTTCTGCAGTTGATCAAAACCAATACCTATGTGCTAAGCAAGAAGGGTAGTTCCTATATGGCATGAAACAGAGAAATGAAAACTAAGAGAAAACATTTCATCGTTTTCTCTCTGAATTATAACCAACAGCCGTTTCACATGCAAACTAACAATTACATTTACAAGAATAGGCAAAGGATTGAGTGACGTTTGTCCACTGAAAAAGTGCTTTTAAGCTCCACTCTCTTTTTGGTTAAACTTTCAAGAACAAATCTTTATGAAAGAAATCCCACAAAATTCCTGTCTGCTTTTATGTTTTCTTTCCTATTATAAAAATACAAATGCATAACAAGAAGGTTTTTCTTGGCCTTTCTTTGACTTCTCAGGTTATTTGGGAGTTCCAGCTCCCTCCCCAGCGTTAGTGATATTTATTTATACAGGTACATGACAGAACTGAGACAAAGTGGCTCCCTTTTCCTTAGCATTTACAGTCTGTGCCACTTGTCCTGCAGTCAGATCCATAGGAACTGATTTTTATACAGAAGTGTAATTCAAATTCTGTCAGCATGGCTGTGCACTGATCTAAAAAACCAATCATTTTTGTACCAGATTATGGGCCCTGGATGTAAATGAAAACCCAAGGTAAAGTAGTTCCCCAGCTAGAATTTAATACTAGAAAGGACTCTGCCTGAGTGATCAAATTCGTTTTCCTCTGATAATAGTTATCAGATGCAAAACCATCTACAAATACCTGCTCTGACACCAACCTACACCACATGCTCATTTCTAGCCTACACCACACACTTACTTCTAGCTTTGAGTGTTCAAGAGAAAGATGATGTTGGCAATTGGCACAGACGATGTGCTACCTGCATGCAACAGCAAAGGTCTGCATAGGCAAAAACTCTCACCTGGCCTTGCAATGCTGACCCTGTGCTGTGGAGGGGGACAAGGCAGCCCACCTGACTCCCACTGAGAGACATGGACAGCAGAGAAAGGAGTGGGTGAGAGAAAGATAAAAAATCTAAACATGTCACAGGCCTGAACCAGGAAAATTCATGAGCCTAAATATAACAGAGATGTCAGTCTCACTAATTCCCCCATGTATCGAAGAATGTATCTCACGAAGTACACTAAGCAGTGGAAAAACAGAGGGGCAAGAACTGGTGTAATGTGCCGAGGTTGTGTTTGAAGCCAACCCATTAACTTCTGCGTTCATGACTCACTACCAACAATGGCCATACAGAGGGCTGCAGGAGAAGGAATGGCCTGTTGGAGTTCAGAGAAGAGGAACCATATGGGGCTTCATATACATCACGCCCTGTGTATGCATCTGCTGTCCAATAGCAGGGAGAGTCTAGCAGAGGCCAGACCCATACTCACCTCCCTTTCACAGCATTGCTTCGCTCTGGAAAGGAGACAGCGATCTGCAGAGCCGGTGTGGGGATGTGACAGAGGTATAGCAAGAGTATTTGGAAACTGTTTACTACCTGAGGAAACATCATAGTGACACCCCATTTTGAAGCAGGCATTCAATTCCCTAGGCTTAGTGAAAAAATAGACTTCAGCTCATGAATCACAGTAGGACTTTTACTGGCTGAAGAATATGAACATGATTGCTCAATAACTCCAAATAATTATCCTGTTCAGCCTCAGCTGCTTCTGTTGGATGGCCAGTTAGTCCTCAGGGGACAAGGAGTACAGAGTATCCTTCTTCTCAGTCCAAGTCTAAAATCCACAGTCTCTACTCACTCTTTAGTCCAATTAGAGCAGAAAATTTGGCTTACCTTGCAAATATCTTCTTCCATCCCTTGGAGTAGCTTCCCAGTCAGTAACTCCTGTCATCCGCTCTGTTCCAATGCTGCTTGGAAAACATGAGCTTCGTTCTCTCTACCTTCCTTCAAGTTCCCTCCCATTAAAACCAAGAGAAAGCTATGAGAGGAAACACATCAGGAAAGCTCTTTATACCTTTTCCATTGACCTTCCCTTCTTTCCATAGGGGAGAAAAGACCAGGCCTCCAAAAGCTTGCTTCTGAATTCAAAGTGTTGCCCAGTTCTGGAAGGGACGGATCCTTTTTGTGCTAGAGAAACACGGGGGTGTTCATCAGAGAGATGTGAACTCAAAATACAGAAGGAAATCCATGAAATGTTATAGGGGACTTCGTAAAACTCGGTCTTGAATTTTGTCCGCAAGCAGCAAGTTTTGAAATCTTTTTTTGTAACATCCTTTATTCAATTTGCATCCATTAATTAAACAATTGTCCCAGACACATCTGTGATGCTTATTTTATAAAAAAATCCAAAGTACAGGAAAGATAAAGGGAAGGAGGAAATTAAGAGATTATCAAAGTGTCATTGTTTATGCAAAGAGAAGAGATGAAAAAGTGAATATATATTATGGCAATAAAGCACCAGCAAACACTTCAGTTTTGAGTTATTATGACAAGCATTTATTTTGTGGATATTTCTGTGTTATGGCGGACATGGGTGACCCCATGCTGAACTAATGGTACGATGGTAAGTTGTCAGGGTCCGACAGTCATTATTTGCTAAGATAATATAAGAGCAACAGAACAAATTCACCACAGATGTAAGCAGACATTCAGAGCTGTAAATCTTAGTTTTCCAGAGCTGTGCCTTTTACTATATTAGGACTTAATTTTGACACAACCAAGTGATTATAACTCTTGCTGGAATAAGTATGTAGAAACTTTGCATAAGCTAAACCTGATTTTGAAGCTTGGCTCTCTTATCTTCTTACAATACCTGCAGTACAATAATACTGCTTTAGTGCACAATGTATTTTATTTTAATTTATTTGTTTATATCTTTACTCTTATAGCAAGTAAAATTCAGTTCAATACTGGCATTATATTCACACAGCATTTGTGCACCTTCTGTCCCCTTGGAAGGTAAACATCTAGAGACATCTGGAAAGGCAGTGTCTTTCCATTGTCTGAGTCTCTTTATGCCACTGCAATATAAACATTTAATAATATATTAGAAGTTCCAGAGTTGCCATGACAGCTATTGCCTATTTCCAGCAGCTAGCATGGGATCTGTAGCTATTAATATGTACGCGGGACACGGTACTGCCTGTAGCTTTGTGCAGATTGTTATTCAAGTTAGCACTGAACTAAAGCATTACAGATCAACGTAATTTGCTCTCTCAATGGTAGTCTTTTAGAGTATGTTAGTGAGCTCATGATTAGTTAGCATGATCTTTACTATACGGTTCTAATAGTTTAAGGCAATGTTGTAAAACAGCTTGAGTTATTTTAGGATTTGCAAGTCTTATTTGATTACATATATTATAAATATACATGCTATATATTTAAAAGAGCGATGAATTGTGTGTGTGTATGTAATATAAACATGGTTTCTATAGATAGGGGATTAACTTTAAAATAGAGAAGGACGGGAAATTAATTTAGCAGATGTTATGATATAATAATGAGAGACACAGAGGCAATGCCAGTGAATTTATGATTAGTATGTGAAAATTAAACCATGAATGACCTACACAGTGGTCCTCAGTAAATTAAATTATCAGCATTGCTTTACTTCATTGTGTATTTTATTCATATCAAATAAAATCTTACCTTCTGTGCCTTTTGCCTTTTTATTAGATTTTTTTTCTAGATCCTGGGGCAGCTCAGTTTAATAAAATAAAACATACTTGATTACTCTGCCAGCTTCAAGTCAAAATGCTAGTCCTTACTTTTGTATCAGGGTAGATTTGCATCGTGTTAACATTTGTTATGGTTAACTACAGGAGGAAAAAGTGCTATAAACTTTGAGGTCATGCAGCTGCACAAACCATTATACCAGTGTAAGCTTTTACTTGGAAGGTTGTGCACTTTTGTCTTTAGTCCTGTATTTTATCCAGTGACTGTTTAATGTAAAACACAGTAACAGCCTTGAATGGAGGAGGAGACGGAAACAAGGACTCCTTCTTACAAAGCAAATATCCTCCTTGTAAGCAGACATGCAGCTTGGGAGCTTTCAAGTAAGCCTGCAAGGGGCCTTTGGGATTTAAGCAGCACCTGAGCAAGAATCTTCAGGTTCACTGTTTTGAAGCTGCATACTGGAACTCTGCCTGACTTCCCTTTCCAGTCTGTTGACTCTGCACGATACTGTGCAAAGATTCTCAAGCTAGTGACACATGACCTAATGTCTATCTTTCTATACAATCTCAAGTATATGGCAAGCTCAGCATCTCTAACCTCGTGCAGTGCATTGTGCTGTAAACACATAGCCTAAAATATTAATTGAATTTTGCTTGCATTTCCTGAACAGCAAAACCTGAAGGACTTATCAAGATTTAATTTTCTCAAAGATTTAACATCTCCACAGAGAATACAAATGCAAAAATAGTCCCTTTCTTTCCCACTGAAGGTTTTTCACCAGTTGCTATTGATCGTGGGTGCAAACCTGAACATACTTGACTGCGTATTTGGCTGTGATCTAGAAATATTGTCTGTGATGTCATTTCCTAGTGCCAAACATTGAAATCAACCCATCATTGCCACATAGTAAGCTAAGTCACCTCTTCCCTCGAAAATCCTGATTCCAGAAGGATCCGATGGCACAAACTGGCAGCAACAAACCACTACTCAGGGAAGATGAGTCTGTCTTCCCAACACTTCCTCACTCACATCATACCCACAAGCAGCAAGTTCTCTTATGAGCTCTGACAAGTGAAACAACATGTCTGTTAAGTAAAATGCCTATGAAAAATATGAAATTCTCAAGGATCATACTCACATGTACTCAGATCATAAAAAAGCCAAAAAAACCCTCTTATATGCAGCTGCATCTACTGCATTCCATTCAAATATGCCTGCATCAATTTGCTTAAGGCAAGCAGAGGTGTTCCAGGGATTTCTCAGAGCACCCCAGATTACTTACAAAATATACTTGTGTAGCCTACTTTGTTGACTGAATCCTTAAAATGGAGCTTGCAGGAATAACAGAAAACTTCCCCCAAGCTAAAATTGTATCACTGGCACTGCTCACCTATTCAAAAACCTGGGGGCACTGGGTCTTATCTACCACCTATAAAGTCAGTCCCCACCCTACGCAAGCAATGAAGTCCAACGGGAAATATCTACTGTCCTTGAGACATGAGTTAACCAGGTCCTCTACCAAAAAGGCAAATTATCAAATATTGTTGAGAGAATATCACAGACTAAAAAAAGCCTGTGTGTCAAGCAGACTTACCAAATGACACCCACTTACCAGTTTTCTTCCTTTTGGTAAGCCTGTTGAAATCTCAAACTATTGCGATGTCACCATAACCATACATATCCTCCAGTCATGCTTTTCACCCATGCATACACCAAAATAGTCTTAGGAATGCTACCAGGAGTCCCATGACTAAAGAACTTTTTTCTTCTGATCCTCAGAAATAAACAGGCTTCTTTGGTGATACTTCTAGTTATCTTTGCAACTATTACCATATGGTATTGGTGGCAAAAAAATATGTTTCACCTACAGAATAAATAAGACGACACACAGAATTCTTTCATTGTTAACGTACAGGTTTCTTCTCAGTACAGTCTCTTCTCAGCTGTGAACACCAGAGAGGCTGTGAATTGCAAATCAGTTTTGGGACAGAGAGCCAGGTCTTTTGTCTGCCTCATCCAACTTAGCCACAGAAACTTAGTATCAAAGAAGCACAAGGCTTGTAAACTAAGCAAAACAGGAGCCAGGCAGTGATAATTCCAATTATACTTACTGTTCTCAGAGATAAAACAAAGATTCATAAAGAAGCTGATAAATCATACAACAATGAATTAAATTTTATTAGCAAGGGCTGAAAGACTTGAGTTAGTCTTAATACTATTCCCAAAGCATGTTTATTAAGGATATTGTAATTTTCTTTCTTTCTTTCAAATATTCAGGCACTTCATATTGTCAATGAAGATGGTGAATCAGGTTTAGAATTCAAACAATTCCTCCTAATTAATATTCTTCTTATAATTTTAGTGTAATTCCAGAAAATCTCTCCAAACTTGCAACATATAAAAATTACATGCTATATGTTTTATATATATTATATGCTTGTTATAACATTGTAAACAAATGCATTTGTTTTGTGTGTACTTCTTTGTAAATTATGAATACATCATAAGAGGCTAACTCATGAGAATAAAACATATAATTCATTGATAAGTTGAGGAAAATTATCTTTCAACATTTACAGCTGTTAGTAGTAAGAGGTAGAATCAGTTAGGTCATTTCAGGCATGTAATGCGTATATTATGGAATTAATGTGTTGAGCAGTATGTCCTCTTCTGGAAGCTGCAATGTACATTTTTTGGAGAAAGTATCATTTTATTGCTCTTGTGAACCCAGTGATTAGTACATAATCTGAACACCTTTTCAAGAAATTGTTTTTCACATTATATACTTCCACACAGCATAATTTTTTGTTTTGAAATTCTTTGGCTTGTGTCATGCAGAAGATTCAGTTTAAATGTTAATTAACTCTCCTTGCATTCAAGTCTATAATTTATTAGAGACATATTACATTAGGACAAAACTTACTCTTGAGTCCTATGAAAGCAATACTGAATTTTGCTCTTTAATCTAGGTGCTTTGGGGTTTCCCACACACACTGGTGCTGATGTGATGGACTGATTGCCCTGAATAGGCACAGATTGTAATGGAGATCCAGCGCATGCTCTGTCAGCCTCTCCAGACACAGTCCTCCAAGTGCTAATGAAAGGATTTTCACAAACAATTGATCCAAAATGCCACTTCGAGTTAAAAAAGGCAACAGCTTTAGATTGGTAAAAATATATGTATATTTCGCAGTGGTTTTTATATGCCGCCCATCACCCTGATATCTCAACACCTCTGAAATGTTTTGAAACAGAAATTCTCTCTCCACCTCATCTACTCTCTTCCCTCCCAAAACATGGAATAAGCAGCTTGACCAGTGAGATTAAATATCTTGACTAGTTCACAGCTCAGTTCCCAAGTGTGGGAAATGCGGCGAACATGCTGAAGAAAGCTGAGACAAAGAATTATGCTTGTTTTTTAAAATTAATTCTGAATGCAATCATCACCTTGATTTTGAAATTAAATCACCTTTTATGATATTCTCAGTCCAGTTCTGAGTTCTTGGTTCCCAGATTCAGTAACTGGAGGGCAGTAAAGAACAGGGGAGATGACTTTGTCACACTTCCGTGCTGTTTCTTTACATTCAGTTTCAATCCATGCCTTCTCAGACAGGTGTGTATGTCACCTAAATACTGAGATAGTGCTTACTGGCCTGAAAGAGACAGAGAGTTTCACATAAATCTTTCTGGCAGGCTCTCCTACTTATGTCCTCACCATCCCTGCATAAGGTTTCTTCTGGATTTTTCATCAAATAATGTAGGGAGCTGAACCTCATGCAACTGCAGATGTGAGCCCTCTGTCACATTTATTTTTGGTGTTGTCTGGAAAAATTGCACAGGCTGCAGCAAAAGATTTCCGTGTATTCCTGTGGCTTCTTGTGTATGTGATGGACGCAGCTGGTGACATGCAGGGGCGTAGGTGGCAGGAGGGTGAATGCTGCCAGCAGAGCTGAAGGGTCAGCAGCCGTGTCTCAGACACCCTCTGTGCCCAGGTGGCCCCAGAGGTTGACAGCTGGCAGCTGGCTCTGAAAAATGGACTTTGCCAGCTTTCTTCATCTTCTTGCTTTGAAAAGGGAGGATACATACTGCATGCTCAAGAACTCTCCAGGTAATGAGTGAAACTCATTTTAGCACTGAGCAACCCATATACTTCAGGACTGAAACTGTATTTCTTTCTGACACACATGGAGCTGGGGAAGTTACAGCATCACAGGCCATTCCATGCAGCTGTTCTCCTCCAGTTATGCGTCAGAAGCTCTTCAGCTTGTCTGTCAGATTATAAAATATTCTCTAGACCCTCATGCGCTTATATTTAGTCCTACCCTGCAGCACTTGTGTTCCTGAACCTTTTCTTTCAGTTGGCTAGTGGTGAGCCACTTCATATTATTAACAATCATAGGCCTGCAGGAAAATATTAAATTACGCATATGTTTACTTACATTCTTTGTTTACATTACATTTGGAGATCAGAGACTGAATAGGAGTTTTCTATGATGATTCACTGCATTCAACTTCCCTTTGGTGTACTAGTTGGAAGGGTTCACAGTGAGCTGATCTCTCTACCAAGCATAATGAAACCCACACTCTAAGGGGCAACAAATAGTTTTCTTGGGCCAGTTGAGAAAGGTTTCCTGAAAGCAAGACTTTTCAGTCCTTTATCCCATATGACTACTGAATGACTGTATTAGGGTTTTATCAGGCCAAATTGGTATCAAAGCATGAGGCCAAATTAAGACAACCATTGCTGTTCATGTGGAGGGGGTACTTTTCTGCACCGGATGACAAGAATCACTACAGCTGAAATAATAGACTGGATAAAAGAAAGAATCCTTTGGGGAAAATACAGGTTAAATTAAATCACCACACTCCTGATGTGAGAGTAAAGCCATAGAATAACATTCATATTTAGCAACCGTATCAATGACTAATTCTTACAAGTGACAAGCTGGTAGCAATAGCCACTGAATGCACATAAAATTTGATCCTAAGATCAGGTGTCTGTTTTTACCTTTATATTTGCTACCGAAAGGTAACTTCATGTGAGACATATCTTTGGAAACCCAAAAGTGGAAATGCTATATGTGTCTAGCTAAGATAAAACATAGCATCTGAGGTTCATTTTTATCTTCTTTGTTATCTTTTAATATTTGTTTGTACTATTTTAAAATATGCAACCAAGGAAAGATTACCAGGCAAGTTATAATGTTTTTTCTACCTCTCCTGGAGCTTCAGGGACGTCTCCACAGCCAATTTGCTTTACAGGCTTCCACATATGGTGTACTTAACACATTGATTTTGAAGATTTCAGAAACCATTTGCAGATGAGTCTCCCTTTATATTAATCAAAATACTGACAAAGTAGGACAGTGGCTCCAGCCATCAGCTGCAGAAGCAACTAAAGCAGAAAGGACTTCCTTGGAAAAGGATAAAAGTTAGCTGCAGCAAGGCCGCTCCATCACTCTGAACTGTGCGGGAAAAAGCCCTAGTTTTAGTGTCAAGCAGCATACCAGGTGGTACTTCTGTTAACTCTTTTTCCTAAACAATGTGTGTGTGGCATTGGGAAAAAACCAGCAAGCCAAGAATCTGGTGGTAAGAGCACCTATGGAAGCCAACAAAATAAATTAAAAAAGGCTGAGGTATGCCAGCTTCCTAGGCTTTTAAATTCAATTTCACGCATACCTGCTTCTATACCACCTCCTCCACCGTGCTTCCTTACTCACCCTCAATTTTGTTTCCTGTTAAAGCATTTATAAACATTTATAACATTTATTACTTACATACCACCGCTACTAGACTGTAGGTGTGTGCGAGACTCTCGCTGCCATCACAGCGTTCATACTGCCTCTCTGTTAAACCCTCTTGCCTATCCTGCGTGTCTCGTTTCTTTAGATGGTATCTCTCTGGAATACAGGATGCTCCTTCCTCTGTGTTGGCACAGCTTTTAGCTCAACTGGTTTTTAGGCACTATTGTCACAAACATAATAACTAACAGTGCAAGGTAAGCCATATGTTCAACAGAGTCTGAAAGGAGCCAACATCCAGTTTCAAACTATGCTCAAAATTGTGCACAGCCTCAATCAACTGCATCTTCAATTGTCAAATATAATCTTCAACTAACATTTAACAGCTTAATTTGCTGTGCCAACAAAGTGCCATACTCACATGTAGTGTTGCTTTTTGTGGATCTAAAGAAGAGGTCATTTTTTAACATGGGCTCATACTGTTCTTGTACAGTGCAACCTTGTAATGTAACTGAAAAACAGAATCTATGCCCAAGCTTTAATCTGCTTAGACTCTGCAGGATGGAGAAAATACTAGTTACCAGATAATACTAGTTACTAGATAACTGGCATAGTAATTAGTATATTAACTATGTTAGTTATGGCAATACCAGTCACTCCAGAACGCAATCTACACATCTTTTATTTCTTTGTGGTCAGCATCTTGTGAGCAGTTGAAAGGTGATTGGTAATTATAGTTTCTGAATTTTGAGTAATCTAGACTCAACATGTTAGACTGAGTTTTGCCCTCTTGTCCATGTTTCAAACATTCCTATAGAGCAACTGCTCCAAATAACTGCCACTGCTGTCGTGTTTGGCACCAAAATAAAGTCGATGCGGTACTAGTGACAAATTTTTTTAAAAAGTATTTAGCAGTTACTTTCAGTATTTTTGACTTTTAGAACTTGTCTTAAGCCTGATTGTTACAGGTGTAAAATGTTAATACTACTGAAATATTGCCCAAATAAGATGTTACAAAAATACCCCTTTATGTAATCTTTAGATTTTTTTTGTGAAAGTTACAGCAGTATTTTTACACTAAGCTTTTCTTTTTAATGGCAAATAAACTTCACTACTGGAATCACAAGCAGGTAGCTACTTTGCTCATGTTTAAGGCCAAATAAAGCAAGCCTCCAATATTCATGTACATCAGGCTATCCACTGTTCACTTGCCAACAGCAATCCAGACTGTTTTATTGTAAATGGAAAGGATGATGATGATGATGATGATGGTGATGATGATGTGCCATGCCATATGCATTTGGACAGCAACAGGCAATGCTATTTGTCAGAGAACAGCTCTTCTTTCAAGAAATAAATAGGTTCTGAGGTAAATATGGAGCAATAGAGAGGTTGATTTATGCTCATGATGAGGTTCTGGTTTAGTTTTTTTAGGCTAGAAGAATGCATTCCCTCAGTCACCGGAAAAGGCTGCCATGTACACAAGTAAAAGCACGAACACTCCACAATGTTGACAATCCACTGATGCAATACACAGTTGATTTCAAGAGCTCTGTACATCCCTATTGCATCGGTAGGAAACTTGACCTGTATTGTGAACCGAAAACAAAAAAAGCACTAAGGCTGCTGTAGTGCAGCTTTTGCTTAAGCTACAGCATTCTTGATCAGAAAAAAATGCATTGCTTTTCCAGTATTTGCGAAGTAATGTGTACTTTGATGGTCATTCACTCTTGTTTATATATGTCAGACCTTCTCAAACAGAACTCTTAAAAATATCAGTTTCATCTGGATTCAGAACACATACTTAAGCCTATCCAAAGTGGTACACTGATTTCAGACTCAACCTTTCCTTGTTTACTGCAGATAGCAGTAGCCAGAAAGTCCTTCCTAAGTATGGGTAGTGTGGCTGTAATCCTCAGAGAGAGGACCCTGTACTGGATCTGGCTAGGTCAAGTATATTTTCTATTATCTTCCTACAAGTGTTAGTATGTTCCAATTATTTTGGAAAGACAGATTTCCAGCAGTTCTCGACACTTTAAAAACCACGTCAGTCAGGCCTGCTCTGAGTAAGTTTGCATTTCACAATGGCAAGCAGGCATCCAAATGTCATCAGGCTCCCGAGTCCAATGTTTGTGAGCCTCCAAAACCTCAACATTTCTGTTCAATTGTGATTTGAGCTCCCAGCTACCTGAATTTCTGCAAGGCAGTCTTTAAGACATCTTTGAGTAGGTTTACACCGCAAATGATGCAGAGTTCCTTAACCATGAAAACACACAGGTGAGGTCTGGAACCAGAACTTTACAGCTGACTGCGAGGTGGAGACCAAGCTACTTCACCCTGGCACGGAAGCAATGTAAGGCAGATATATCACTTTCAGAGTCTGAAATTCATTGCTGCACTGCTTTGTGGAGATATGCCTACATTTTCTGCCAGCAGGGATTCATAAAACTAAACCAAATCCTTCTCAGAAGGATTCTCAAACTACACTCCCAAATTCCCTGCCTCGCATACCCTGTCCAGTGGGGACAGGAGGTTTGCACAATAGATGATCTCTGTGTTTCTTTCCCCATAATCCAAGGATAACAGCATCTGCTTGAGTGGAGGGAGCTTTGTTTGCAAATTTCCCTGGTTAGCAAGGATCTGAATCCAAATTTCCCACCTCCCCTGAAAATGCAATTGGGAGTTCTGGGAGAGACTCACCCAATTTCCCCTCTCACTTTGCATAAATAATTAAATATTCATGGCACTAAGGAGAAGGAAAAAGTGACTTTGCCAAGCTGTGGTTAAGGCACTTGTATTGGAAAGCCAGGTTTGAATCCCTATTCTAAAAAATATTTAATTAGCCCTCTGATACCAGACAAGCTGCAGAGGCATTTCCATTTCCTCCTCCCCCACTCCTTTCGCTAGCCTCCTCAAGGAGCCTGGGCACCTGTGCACCGAGAACTGAATAAACGGCAAGACTCACAAAACTGAACACCGCAAAGCTGAACTAGGTGTTTCAGAGACCTTTCATGGTCCCGATTTTAACAGCCAGCGGCCTGCCTACCATTCCTAGACAGCTGCAGAGCTGATTCAGTGCTAGCAACCGTTGGATGTTTTCAGCGGCTACTCCTTTTGCTGACAGGAGGTAACAGAACAATTTGCCACTGAGAAGCCTCCTCGGCTGGCCCGGGAGCCAGCCGGCAGCACCAGCACCCAGCCAGCTGAGACACAGAAGCAGGGGGGCTACGCCAGCAGCTAACCAGCGATCAACTGCTCCAAGAGCTTAACCGTTCACTGCCAACCTAAACGACAGCATGAAGTATCTAATTAAACCTGTGACGTAAAACTAAATGCTTTTACTTATACCCTAAGCTGAGGTCAGTGGGGTGTTGGCTGCCTGGCACACCGACGGCAGGGCCCCACCTCAGCCCGCAAAAAAAAAAAAAGTGTGCTCCTCCACCCTGTGATCTTATCGTGCCTGCAAAGGCTGGTACAAGCAGCCAGGCAACCCTGACGCCGCAGACTACCGCCAGTTACCTCATGGGGCCGGCTCCCGCTCTGCCCCCTCATCCCTCAGGCCGCCGCCGCCCCACGGGTGTGGGCGGAGCCTGCGGGGCCCGGGGGCGGGGCGGGGAAGTAGGGGCGGTGCCGGGCGGGTGAGGTCATCAAAAAGCGCCGAGGCCGTGCTGGAGGGCGGTGGGGTTTCGGCGTGAGTTTGGCAGGTAACGCCGCGGCTGCGGCGGGCGGTCGGTCGCGGCAGCTCACGCGCCCGGCGGGGCCGGAAGGGGAGCGGGCCGGTAGCGACCGTTTCTCCCGCTCACCCTCTCTCCCGTCAGACGGCTCCACGCGCGCCGCACCGCGCCGGGTGGCCTCGGGAGCCGGCGGGTTGGTGGTGTAAGCGGCCGCCGTTGTAAGCATTCCCTCTCTGTTCACCCGCCAGCCCCGTGCCTCCGGCCTGGCGCGGCGCTCCGGGCGAAGGAGGCGTGAGGGGGGAGCCGGACGCCCCGTAAGGGACCGGGGCGCGCTGGCTTCCCTTGAGCCGCCGCCTTTCCCACCGGGGTCGTCGGGCCGATCCGTGCGAGGCGCTGCTGGAAGTTCGAACGTTGCCGTCCCTGCCTTGCCGTAATAAACTGAACTGCTGCGGCGGGAGAGTAGTCAGCAGTAGGGCGATCAGCGTGCGGAATAGTAGGGGATCTGCAGCCAGCAATACCCGTCGTCTTTTATCACGCTACTTAGGCAGCTTGAATCGGTGCTCTTCTTGTAGGGCTCTAGTTTTAAGTATAATTTCCTGAAAGAACTTTAAATGCAATTCTGCCCAAGCTTCTCGAGGCTGGTTAACAAGCTTTTCTGCTCATTGGCTTCTTCAATGCTTTGAAACGTGCGGGTGAAACTCATGTCTTAATATGTGGTGGTTTGTAATTCATCTGAGGATTTCAGCTTAGTTGTGTGTTAGGTCCTTTACTCAGGATAATGCTTAGTTTTGCAAAAGTCAAGCCGAGTGACAGAGGTGGCCTGCCAATGACAACATTGGAAAGAGAAGACACTTTTTCTGATTCCAGCCTTAAGGAAATAGTTCTTTCACATTGTAGGTGGTATTTAATAAATGACAGCTGCATTGAGTTAAAAACAGTCACTCTATTTCAGCACGGGTTTGATTTGGACACTTCCTATGTATGAATATCTTCTCAACTGCATGCTCCATCTCCTGAAAATCAGACACGCACACCCCCCCTTTCATGTGTGTGTTGAGTGGAAATAAAATCCAAGGTAATTTTTCACCTCTTTAATGCTGTTCATCATCTCCACAGTCACTGAGGTTGAAGGGGAGCGCTAAATATGATCTAATCCAGTACCTCTGCTCAGGCAGAGTTAGGTATAGCAGGTTGCCTGGGACAATGTCCACCTTGAAAATCACGTTGTAAAATAAAAAAATTGAAAACTCCATCCTTACACAAATGGGTTTTCTATAAACATAGTAATTGTAGATTTGTGGGCAGGGACTTAGAAAACATTTAGCTGCATATATTTGGGCTCTTTTAATGATTTTAGGTGTTTGGTCACTACTGTAATACAAAGAACTGCCGATAGACTAAAGAGAGTTTATGGGGAATATCAGGATGCTCTTGCTAGCTCATTTACCAATAGTAAGTTATCTTCTGTCTCAATCTTTGGTTAATTATGGGTTTTTCTTCGGGAATGGGAGGTTTAGGGGTGGAGGGGGACTTGGATTTTTTGATGTTTCCCTTCTCATTTCATCTGGAAGAAAGGAGTTTTCTGTCTTGACTTGTAATTTCAACTAATGGGAGGCAAATTCCACTGCTGCTAACTTGTAGTTGGTAAAGAAGGTCTTCCATTATGCCCATTGTTTGTATAGTTTCCAGACTTAAAAGGAGGCTTCTGGAAAGGCACCAGCTGCTTTGTCAAGGAATATTACTAAGTGAATTAATTTTCACATCAAAGCATCTTTACGATGTGTGCTGGTCTTCTTGTGATGCAGAGTGAGGTCTGCAAGCTCTTTTGTATGGATTGGTTGTAGTAGTTTAACAGTAGCAAATGTTTCTGTCTGTTTGTTTAAGTGTTACTTTAATCTAAAGAAGAACTCATTCCTGCTTTAAAAAGGCTTAAGATGGCTTAGCTATTTGTGTTAAGTGTGTGGAATAAAAATAAGTTTGTAATTACTGAAGATTATGTATAGATATTACTTGATATTTAAAGAGTAAAATTACTGTTGATGCTGATGCTCAAAACTGACTCTTGGTAAGATCTTAGTGTCTTACATTGTGTGAAAAATTTATAAAACTGGATTTGGAAGAAGCTTCCTTGAAAGCATTTTAAAGGGAATTAGTTATAAACCTCTTATAATTATTGAAGACAGTGTTTATCCAAAAGACTTCCCCCCCCCCCCCCCCAGTTTTCACTTTCTTTAAATGCTAAGTGGGTGTTGTGGTTATTGTAGGTTATCATTCTAACACCTGCATGTTGAAAGCAACTGAGTTAGCTTTTATGTATGGACAAAGCAAATCATGCTTAACTGAAGGTGAAGAGAAACCAAACATGGCTTTATTTTGCACTGTCTTTTACATGGGGATAAAAAGCTGGTGTTGTTTATATGTGTAGCATCTGAATATTGGCCAGTGGCGTGTGGGGAAAGTCTGTGGTGCTGAAATACTTCTACACCTTTTGAAGTAGTAGTTTCTTAGTTTAATGTTTGTAGTAAGTATATTGCCAGGGTAGTTCAGATGCCCATTTTTTTTCTTCTTCACTTTCCTCTGCAGGACAGGATTATGTTTCCAAGTTCTTCCTTCTCCTGTCTCTCTATTTCATTTTCCTTTTAACTGTAATAACTGAAAGTGTGCATTACTGTGTATTTCTTACCACAAAAAAAAGGTTTTTGCTATAGTATTTTTAGGAAGTTTATTCTCTAATCTTGTCTACTTTGCAACCATGTTTTATTTTGCCTGGAAGCTCTTTTCTTGGGTTTGCTTTCAGAGGCGTATGATTCTAATTCAGGCTGATGCTTTTTGTGTTAAGTGGAGAAGCAATGTTATACAAATATCATTCCATGAAGGATCACTTCTCCCCTGTTTCTCATTCTTTGTGCCTTTTATGCAACTCCATTATGGACAGATAATCAAGACTGAGACTATTCATGTTGGCCACCATCTGCTATTATTGTTGTTTACTCTTTTGCAAACATCTATCTTTTAAAATATTAAAACATGTAACCAAACAATTAGCTTGCCTTATATTTTTATGACTCATGCAGTACATTTGATAAGGAAGGTACATTGAATGTGAGGTCTATTTTAAAAATGTATTAGTAATTTGTTGCATCTTTGTGTGTAGAAGAAGTATGACACAAAACAGCGTTTGTAAAATGATCATCAAGAGTTTGTGGTAGCATTACAGTTCCTAATTTGTTTTCATGCTTAGCCTCTAGCTAGCGAACCTCCTTTTCTAAAGGTGAAATGCATTACTTTAAAAAAAAAACGAACACCAGATACTCATATTATGGATGGAATATAGCAAAAAATATTATAGGAGACAATGTTGTGTAAGAGAAGTATCTCAAAAAAGATGTGAGAAGTAATGGCTCTAGTATCTTCTGTATGATGACAGTACCTTGATATGTGCATAAAGTAGTGAGGAACTTGTCATATCAAATTTAAGCAGTACTGACTCAGAACAGCGTATTGAGGAAGCAGTAGTAAAAGATGTACTATTTGCATATACAAAGCTCAGATATGTACAGAGAACTTCCAGGGTGTACAGCAAGGATATTGCTTCAGCAGTTGAGGTAGTATGTTTCTCGTATTATGTGAACACCGTGATTACAATTCATTCTCTTAACCTGTTAAGGAAGAAGGAAAGGAAATGCAGAATGAATAGAAGTTCAGTTATAAGAGTGTATTAGATAGCTGGACCACAAAATAAACCAAATGATACCTGCATGCTTTGACATTTGCACGACAGAATGCATACCAATGGCTTTTGCTTGTCTGGAAAACACTTTAGAGGTATTTGAACCACGTTAGCAACAACACAACATACATTACATCAGTGTTCAAAAAATACATGAGGTATGAATATATAGGTGAGACTTTCCACTAGTGTGTAATTAGCATAGGCAGTTCTTCTTGTTTAAAACGAAAGCCCCATTTCTCTTTATATCTTTTATACTCCAACTCCTTCTCCCTGTGAAAGTGAGGAGAATGTTGAATGACAAATGCTAACCTGAATTAGTTTCATGATCATACACTGTTTGGGAGTCAAATTTGTTACACTTCTTCTGAATCTGTATTCAATTAGAAAAAAAGTAGGGAAGAATCCTGCCTTTGTATACCTAGGCTTGACTTGCAAATTTGCGTAACATTGCAGCTCCTGTTGATTTTGCTTAGGATTTTCATAAGCTGTGTTTAGTACTTGTGGTAGAAAGCATGTTGGTGGGATAATTATATTATGGGTTTTGTACATTTTTGGGAAGACTTGGTTGAAGAAAATGTAGAAGTTGCATTTAATCAAATGCAGTTGGAATGAAATGGTAAATGAAATCATTATTTACAGCCTCTTCTGTTGAACTCCCCAAATTATCACATATTTATGAAAAGAAATCACAGTTCAAATAAAGAGGAGAGCATGGGGTTTACAAGCATGTTTGATTGTTGCACAGCTACACTTTTTTTTCTTTTTTTCTTCTCACCTGTCTCTTATACATGTCATTACAACTTTTGGCTTCTGTGAGTGCACACGTACTTTCTCTCTGTCTCACCTCACTGATTTAGTCATGTTGGACCAATGAGGGACAGTCTATGTGTAGATGCTAAACTTCAAACAAAATATCAGCATGTGCTTTACAATATTGTTGAAATAGCAGTACTGACTGAAAGCAAAGATATAGATGCCTAGCATGTAAATAAATGCAACAATATATATAAATGCGTATCTTTTTGCCCTGTTCAGTAACGGGTTTTCACAATGGTCCTTTCAAGAAATTAAAAAAACCCACGTTTTAGTTCTGATATTACATTCTGCAGTAATTTTTATCTTCCTCTTTTGTTGAAGTGCATCCTTCGTTTATCAATTTTTGCTTGGTTTTTTTTTTCACTTGATTTGATTTCTGGTTTGCTTTAATGTGATTCCTATGTCATCAGTTTCATTGCTACAGAAGTTGGGTGTATAGTCAGTAATTGCCTTGATTTTTTACTTTTCTTCTTGATACTAAAAAGGCTATTTAAGTGACCAAATAAACAGTTCATTCCTGTCTTTTCTTCTTGGATAAAACTGAGACATTCTCCCAGGGTGGTTGAGATCCAGTGTTGGATAAGCCAAGCACAGCCTGAAGGAGGAGTAGATATCCATCTTGTCTGGAACGAAACCATTTATCCATGTATTTTAATGTCATAAAATTAGCAGTGCTGTGGAAGACAATGCATCTGTTCATCTCATGTCAAGTTAATTCTTATGTAACATGGCTTTGGGCCCAAATGAAACATTTAAATCATCTTTCTAGCTCTTGATCAGGTGACTATCATATACATGCCTTAAAATACTTCTACTAGATTCTTTGAAATTCTGGGTAGCCTTATATGGTTTTTCTGTACTGCAAATGCTGTGTGCTTTCGAAAAATGCATCATTTTACCATTAAATTTCTTGTTAATAAAGCAGGTACAAATAAAATAAGATTAAAAAGCACAACTATTTTGCAGCTCTATTAATATTTGCTCCTTCTAAAAGATCTGGAAAATACATTGTGTTAGCACTGATTATACATATCTTCTATAAATTTTGGTCTGATGTAAGTCTGAAGTTGCAAGAAGAATAGTTTAAAGGCAGTGTGTGTTGTTTGTATTTTGTAATCACTTATAGTTTTAAAGAGAGAATTTTATTGCATATGTACCCAACTGATGTAATGCATAGTGGTGTAACATTACCCCCACACAAGAGGGCACACCAAGTCCTCTGGAATATAATTACAGAAAACCTTTTCAGTTAGGGTAAATTAATATCTGCAAAGAAAATAATAAAAGCACACCTTGAATGTGGTGCTACGTATAATTTTTAACATGTTTTGTAAGAAAATTTTATGTATGTGCCAGAAAACTTAACTAATCTTGCCTTAAAGTCCTTTCGGTTTAGTTCAGTGAATGTTGTGAAGTTCTGTGACTGAAGATTAGCACTGTTGTTTAGGCTGGCTTGAAGAAAAGTAGAAATTAATCTAACACTCATGTCATCATTTCTTTCTTACCATAGTGTGTTATAGTCAAAAGATTATAAATACAAGAGTTCCCATAGTGAAGTGAGGTTCCAGGATTCAAATACAAACATTTAATGATCTGAAGAGTTTTTAAAAGTTATTGTTAACTTTTGGTGAAGTTCTTTTGTGTTCACATTGCAGGTTTTATTTTGTATTCTCTCTCAGAAACAAGCACAATGCTTCTCTGTTTCCATCCCTAAAATTTATGTATGGAATGAATTTTTTTACAGGTACATTAGTGTCACTTGAAGATTTTTTGTCCTTGGGTTCATCTTAATTTATTACTGAAGTACCATTTGATTTAAGTTTTTCCCTCAGTCTTTTCTGTACTAGTTTTAGCTTTGTAATTCTGTTTTAGAGCTTTTTAGAGTCAGTGGAGGGAATAAATAATTAGACTTCACTACGCTTTGGGGCTTCTGTTCATCTCTCCCCTTTTCCTATCTCTCCCTTCCTAAGACATTTAGTGGCCCAATCTCTATTAAAAGCACTAGGTACTATCTCGCTAGATCTGTATACTTCCTGAAAATCTCTCATGTAGTTTGCAGATGTCTTAAGGTGCCTTTATAAAGATTCTTAAGGAATTTTCTTTCAAAAAACAGACAATGCAGACAATATTGTTTAGGCATCTTCATTGTTACAAACAATTAACATTTTTAAGTAGCCACTCTGAACACTGTGTGGAAGATCACCCTAATAATACAGCAATGAACTACATATTAAAGCTAAATTATATGTGGAAAATAAACCACCAACTTCAGAAACAGTGATGTAGTCTGACTATTTCTAAACATATAATCTATCTTGGAAACTTCTGGTTAATTAACCTTGGAGCAGAAGAGTAATATTTTGTTTGTCCTCTTGTTATTTCAGCTACATTCTAGACTTCTATTGAAAATGTAAAGACACTGTTTCCTGGGGGTATATTTTGGTATACTCATTCTTAAAACGATGTATTTCTGTTCTTATTCTTTATTTGCTCCTTACTTTTTGTCACGAAATGGAGTGGTTTGGACTGCTTAAAGAATCAGTTCTAATGGTATCAGCAAAAGAAAAATGATTTAATAGGAATTTATATAAAAGCGCAACTTCACAGAATTTGATTGCAGGGTTCACTGTATTACTTAATACATGGATGAAATGCACAGAGGAAAATTAAGTTAGAATCACACTAAAATTAGGTATACAGAGACCAAAACCACAGTAGGTTAAAAAAAGAGACATATACAAAGAAAAACTGAGTTAGAGTTGATTTCTTGTGATTTGTACAGAGATCAGGAGCATGAAAAGAGTAAGGAAGACCTCCCGTTGAGTCACGAGGTTCAGAGAAGACCCCCTTGCTTTCTAAACTGTCGGAGTCTAGATGTGGCTGGATCAACTCCCAGTCCCAGACATGGTCAACAGTTTATATCTAAAGGGATTATGAGTATAATAACAGCCTGGGATTCATTCACAGTCAAATAAAGTTCATGACAGTAGTTTAAGTATAGGTTTGAAAAGCAATAACTTGTAATATACTTGCTGTAGAATATTCAGATTAGTACACACACACATGCATAAAGGCACTGAGAGATATACATAAGCAAGTAAAAGAGGTATACCTGTTAAAAATTCCCCTCGAGTTCAGTGGAAATATTCATGTTGAATGCTTTGGCACCATTCTCAACGGGCGAAGTGTTGAGCCTCAAGGAGCAGAGAGTATCAGCCCAAGTCTTGTCGGCTTTCGTCGACAGAACTCCGAGCTTTGCAAACAGAAAAGTTTGTGATCTCTGACAGGCGTCCAACTCAGAGGGAGATGCTGGTTGCAGCCTGCTGCGGTCCAGGAGAGCTCAAAAGGTCTCACTTAGTACCACTGTTTATAGGTTCAGGAGATGATTGACTTTAGTGATAAGCAAATTACTGGGATTCCAGCTGCACCGGTACCATTTCAGGTGAGTTACAATTCCGATAAGGAAGACTCTGGGGCTGTCGGAGAATGACTTAAGATTCAGATACGGGATGCTCCAAGGCGGTTAGGGAAGGAGTGGGATATGTCTCAGGGTTGTTGTAAGAGAACTAGTTATCTCTACTTCTGGTTTTTTTTTGGTTTTGCTGGACAGCAGGAGTCCTTGAGATGGTCTGCATGACTCCCTGTCTTAGCCGTGTGAGAGTTCCAGGTACGGCCAAGGAACACTTAACCACCCGACTCATTACAGTTATGCTAAGGCCATGCAAGACTTCCCGAGTTCGTAAATCAGAACAAAGAAGGGGAAAGAAATGCACCACTGCACCTTTTCATTTACTGTTTCAGTTAAAGAACAACAAAAAAGCAACTCTGCAGAATATAAAAATGAACTTTTTTTTTATTTTTAAAAAAGTTAGCTCTATGTAATGCAGTATAATATGGAATGTAGCTGTATTTGCAAGACAGCTTATTATCTTTTTGCTTGTCTTTTCTCTGTGCCCCTCTAAGAAGAGTCTGGCTGCATCTTCTGTACACACCCCTTTAGGTACTGGGATATAGCAGGTAATCTTCCCTAACTGCCTCATCCCAAGGCTGACCAGACACAGTGCCATCAGCATCTCCTCCTGTATTTGTGTGTTTCAGTCCTCTAGCCATGTTAGTAGCTCTCTGCTAAGCCTATTCTGTCAATGAAATTGCAATTTTTCAGTAGACTTACTATAAACTTAGTTTCTTTTCAGAGGATTAAATTAAGCTAAGTGAATTGTTAGGCAATCAGCTTCTGAATATTTAGTGGAAAAAAACCCATGCAGGAGAGACTCGTCAAAAGTTTAAGTTGTTAAAATAATCTGATTGATTCTCTAACTAAGCAGCTGAGCTATTAGATAATGAAGAAATAATAGAACTTTTGCTTTGCTTTGGAAGGACTGTTGTGTCTTACATTAACTTGCTTTAATTTGCCCTTGAATTTAATTTTTAATTATCTTTTGTGTGTTTGTAATTTAAAAACCCACAAAACAACAATCTCAAGACCATCTTCAGCATTCACCAGTGATGTAATTTTTAACTCTGAGAGCATTAAAAATTTATTTCAACATAGTTAAATGTAGTTGAGCCTGTCCTGGGTTTTGCTCAGCTTTTGTTAAATATGGATATGGTTTCATGCTGGGTTTAAGTCTATTCCAATCTGAACTGCCTCCCGAAGGGTGATCATGTTCTGGCCCCAGCTGCATGTTCCTGCCTCTTCTCTTGAGTTGCCCCCTGCACTTGTGTAGCTTCATAGGAAGGAAAGCTGTGCAGAAATTTGAGGAAGAAAGACTCATTTCCTGTTGTGGCATCTCAGGCTAACATTGGCTTAGTTTTGTTGTGAATACACACCCTCATGTGTTTTATGCTTGCATTAGTCAAGTGATTGGATGGGGTCAATCTGGAGAGGTTACAAGCACTTTGGAGTTCAGGATGAAAGTGTTTTTTAAAAATGACTTGAAATCATTAAGTTAAAATTCAATAGCAGTTAAGTACAAAGTATTACAGAAAGGGAAATTCAGTGTGCAAATAAAAAAATGGGAAAACCTCAGAGAATTGTTTTGTGGTTATAGTGATATCGGCTCAAGTTTTGTAGAGCAAACAGTGAGATTTAAAGGCTGAGATTACAAAGAAACATCACTACTAGCTTTAGCAACACAAGTATTTATTGTATTTCTCACTGGGGCTCTGCTGCCCCTGTGGATCTGTTGAATGACGAGGCTATGTAAATGGTCTTAATTTTATTACAGGTAAAATGAACTATTTTGACTCAGAGCACAATTTAAACTTTATTTTAATAATCTGCCTATTCTGAACTGGTGTATTGAGTGATTGGAGAGGTAGAAGAGTGATCTCTTGAGTGGGGGTGGGGGTCAGAAGGGGTGAGAAGCAAATGAATGCTTCCACAGTATAACTAGGACTATAACTAGTCCTCTTTATCCAAAGCTTCAGGAAACATGAACTTAGTGAAGCTCAGATGTTAAGAAAAATGTTTACAGGAAAGAATATTTAATTAAATATTATGAAAAAATGGATCATGCTAACTAGTGAAACTGAACAATTCCCTTCGGCAGAGGTATTTAAAAACAATAGAGTGTTTCACGTACTTCTGTCTCATCTCAAGGGAAAGAATGAGATTCTTCCACTGAGGACTCTTCCAGACAATATAATTAATCTATCAGATACATGAAGTATGTATGCAATAGTGGAGGCACAAAAAAATAGAGCAAACAAACAAAGAAAAAAGATATACTTTGAGAATATTTTTAATAAATCTAGAGTTTGGATGACATGGGTAAGAAAGGCCAAATGTGGTAGAAGTGGCACAGTTGGCTGATGAAAATACATTTTGATGTGAATGAAGGGTAACCTGCCAAAATACTAGTTCACACATGCAGGGCACATTTTAAATAGCTCTCTGCGTGTATTTGAAGATTACTGCTTTTAATGAGTATTAGGTGTGTATTTCAAGCAGTGCAAATATTTAGTCAGGTTATGAACTTTCTAAACATTTTAAGAAGCAAACTGGACAAGTGTGCACAGTTAATATGGGCAAATATGAATAGGAGTGGGCAAGAGCTGAGAGTCCCATGTCTTATCAATACTGTGGAACCCCAGAGAGTGATGTAGCAGGAGTGTTCTACTAATATCTAGCATTATTTTGTACAGCTAAATGTTTCCGTATACAGAGCTCTGTCTTTAGTCTCTATGTTTCTGTAAAAATAGGTATAAAAGAACATTTTTGTCTCATTGCTTGCCCATAAAGCAGAGAATGCTGTGGTAGTAAGAGTGTGCTAACCGCATACTCTTTTGCAAATGCATCATGGTAGCTTCTAATGAAATGATCAAACCATTCTTCAAAAATACTTGATTTTTGACTTTTACAACCTGAGATGCATATTTATATTTTCTGAAACTTCTAATCTGATACATTTTATTGAAGTTATAATGTTAAGAAGTGTCAGCAATTTAAAAAGTTAATAGGGATGTAGGCAACAAACACCTCATTACCGTTACAAAGCTAGTATTATAAGTGTCTGTTTCTTTACAGGACTATAGTGCTAGACAGAGTTGCAACTAAACATTTTTATAGGACTTTTTTCTTCTAAAATCTCAACTTGGATACAGTCTTAAGAAATGTTTTTACCAATTTTGTCTTATTTTGCTATTTTATACAATTTTGTATTGTTGCAGGGAGTTAGGCTTCTGCTTTTCAGCACGTAGAAGAAAATGTCTGGTTCTGTTAACAAGCCTTGCTAATGAATTATTATATACTTCTCAGTAATGGGCTTTATCTCTGCAGTTCCACACACATATTCCCAGTGGGTTTTTTAATTTCTAGAAGAGTGCTTCATTATCACAGTGATAAGGAAATCATGGCAATAATGAACGTAGAGTTCCTGCCTCCAGGGGATGGTAGTATATAATGGAGGTACAAAATCAAGGAGAGGGCTTATGTAATAGATGATCAAAGCAATTATACTAATAGCAGCTTCTTTCAAATTTGTCTTAAATGTGGTGTTTTTCTACATGCTATGTATGGACTATTGCTGCTGGCAGAAAGGTCCTGAATTGTGCTCTAGCAAAACTTCTGTGGATGAGTTCCTCACTAAGTTAAGAACTGTCCAGTGCAAGAATGTTAGTGGACAATTTCTTTACATCAGAATTAACAGACAATTAACAGCATGTGCAGCATCCCTGATGGTTATTTAGAGTTCCAAGGTTGGACTTCAAGGTTCTTTTACTGCATTTAGCATTTACTTTTGGCTACTTGTTTATGTAATAGAAATAGGTATGTCTAAGTTACTGGAATTGAAATTATACAGATAGGACCAAAAATAATTTTAAGCTAACCTCTAAAATTGAGGTTTTTGAAATAGTTTTTTGTTTTGTAGTACGTTTCTGATATTTCTTCATCTGTACAACTATACAGTAGCACAAAACTGCCTAAAACAAACATTGCTGCTGTGCATGACCATGAAACACTAGAGGACAGGGAAAGGAAGTAATTTTGTTTATAATTTCTGTTCTGTTAACAGTGCATTTTTGGCATGTTATTTAGTAAGCAGTAACTCTTTGGAGGCTCCAGGCATAGACCAAATAGTATAGAAATGACATTTAAAAAAAAAAAATCAGACTTTTTATTTGTGTACATTTTTTTCCTCCTCTGAATTCAGTGTATGTATGTGTGTAGTTGGATATTGAAAAACCAATGGTGAAGCTCTTAGCAACAATGTTTGGTTTAGCTAGAAGAAGGTACACTATGAAGTATCAGAACTTCAGTTAACATCATGTAGACAAAAATTCACACTGAGGATGTATATCCCAAGACTGACAAAGAAGTTCATGGTCATATATTTCCTTGGACTTCTTCAGTGTTCTTTTTAATATAATTTTCCATCTATTGTTGCAGATTATACCATCTGAAGTCTTTATATTTAGAAACTCCACAGTTGATTAGTGGAGTTTGCTGTACCTTCATAATGTAAGTCCTACTTTTAAAAAGCTAAAATTGGTGAAATTATTACAAAATTAACACTTAAATTAAAAGTGTGCATGATTACCCTGTCTTAAAACTGTAGGGCGTAAATTCAGTTTCTTTTTCACTTAGGAGAGCTCTAAATAGGACTATCTCAAATTATGTGAGACACCACCTCACTTCATAGGATGCAACTTCCAGTGTGACGCTTTAGTGAAGAAGTAAAATTATTATTTGTACAGGAGCATGCTTTGCAGAGAAGACAGAGCTTTTTGCTAATTCAGTATCAATATGAAATTATCAAAATACAGTATAAAAATACAAAGATATTCAAATGAGTGCCCAATACCATCAGAATAGAATAGCATATCAGCTTCTTTGTTGCACAGTTCTAATGTTCTGTAGACTCCTTAAAAATATTTCATTAAAAAATTCTTCAGAGGTTCAGAAGCTGAGACACCTGAAAAAACAGCCATTTAAATTCACTCACTAGTGCTTGGAGATAGGCTACCTACAATTTTTGAAAGCTGAGATATCTAAGGTTAAGGGGATTTGAGATAGGATTAAACAGACACAGTGTTACATCTGAATTAAAATTCAGTGTCAGAGTGTATGCAGTAATACTTGTTACTTGCCCACAAGTGTGTCCCTCTTGTCTGTTGCTCTCTTTGTAAACATGATCAGATGTGTCATCTCCACGAAACAGAAGTGTTGATCTGAAGCCTTAAACTGTAGAAAATGAACGTCCACTCTGCATGTTTTTTAGCCTAATTGGCCTTTGTTTTCAGTTGTCTCTTGAATCTCATGGATTTAATGTTTTTGTATTAATAGTTTTGAATGGGATTTATATTTATAGAATTTCATTTTTGGATAATGCTTCAATTCATTGTGGTTTTTTTTTTTTAATTTGGATTGAGTTTCCTTGTATGGCACTATTTGTCACCTTTTAATCTTCCCTGTTAATTAATGTTAAACAAATCTGACAGTCCTCTAAATGCAAAATAAATGTGGTTTTGTAGAGATTCAACTGCAGCTTTACTATTTACTATGAAAGCAGCCCTGTGGAGAAGGACTTGGGGTATTAGTGGGTGAAGAACTGAATATGAGCCAGCAATGTACACTTGCAGCCCGGAAAGCCAAGTGTATCCTCAGCTGCATCAAAAGGCGTGTGGCCAGCAGGTCGAGGGAGGTGATTCTGCCCCTCTCCTCCACTCTCATGAGACCCCACCTGGAGTCCTGCATCCAGATCTGGGGTCCCCAGTACAAGAAAGAGAAGGACCTGTTAGAGCAGGTCCAGAGGAGGGCCACAAAAATCATCAGAGGGATGGAACACCTCTCCTGTGAAGAAAGGCTGAGAGAGTTGGGGTTGTTCAGCCTGAAGACAAGGCTCCGGGGAGACCTTATAGCAGCCTTCCAGTACCTAAAGGGGGCCCTACAGGAAAGATGGGGGGGGACTCTTTAACAGGGATTGTAGTGATAGGACAAGGGGTAATGGCTTTAAACTGAAAGAGGGTAGATTTAGATTAGATGTAAGGAGGAAATTCTTCACTATGAGGGTGGTGAGGCACTGGCACAGGTTGCCCAGAGAGGTTGTGGATGCCCCATCCCTGGAAGTGTTCAAGGCCAGGTTGGATGGGGCTTTGAGCACCCTGGTCTTTGAGCAACCTGATCCCCCCCCTGTGGCAGGGGAGTTGGAACTAGATGATCTTTAAGGTCTCTTCCAACCCAAACCATCCTATGATTCTGTGATTTATTTTAAGGTGTTCAGAGGTGCTTCTTACCATGGTAGCTGAGAATTTAATGTAAGTTAGTGTAATTATCTTAATACTTTTGAGGTAAGAAATTGATCACATCTTCCAAATGGAGAACAGAAAAACAGTGATATAAACACTTCTAAGTAGTATAGCGCAAATACTTACTGTTAGTATAGTACTCTCATTTTATAAAATGTATCAGTATTATATATTATATTATATTATATTATACCTGGTTTTCAAATGAGAAAATCTAAGTATTTGTGCAAAACAGGGATTCTTGAATGCCAGTTCAGTGTTGGGTTTTTTCCCCACCAAGTCACTTTCTTTCTTTTCTCTACCACCGATACTTAGCTAACCTGTCAGAAGTCATAAGGTTTTGGTAGACAGAAAAAAATGCAGATAACATCAATTCCAGTCCACAGCGTTACGCACAGACATCATAGATGCATTGTTTATGTTGCAGCATTTAGAACATTTGGTTGCTCTAGTGATATTCCCAGTTAGGTCTCAAGGCAAGGACATGACTGTAATGGCCATATGCTATTTATAGACATTGCTCATTCACGAAGCTGAGGTTTGCTGAATCTTCCCTCAGCCTTTCTTAAAGGTCTTCTTAAATACTTTAGTTCCACTTATGTACTATTTTCTGGCCTTCCTTAAATTAAGTAGAAAGCAATCACTATGATGATGTTAGGGCCCAATATGCATTTCAGGCTACTTAATTCTGCACCTTCCTCTATTTTTTTTTTTTTTTAAAGTCAAGCTGGCAAAACACAGATCTACATTGCACATATATCTGCAAACATAAGTAATCTTTGCAAACCATACCAAAATCACTGGGACTCTGCAGGAGCTCATGAATCTGCTTTTAGATCCTGATACAAGGTTGAATTCTGAAAGTACACAGATGTACACATCACTTAAGGCAGTGCAAGATGGCAAGTGTTTTCGTGCAAATACGTGAAGTTTGAAAGCACTCAAAATAGAAAACTTATGATGAACAAGATGATGAATAAATTCAGAGGAAAAGTTTGGGAAAACTTTCAAACAGAGAATAGAGAAGTATCTACTGGAAGCAGTTCAAAAGATGCAATGACTGCCTCTTGCAGGCAATCTTCAAATTATTTTGAATTTACTGGGATATTTCAGTGAAAGAAGGCCTTCTGAAGTGAGCTTGGTGCCCTGGTATGTTTGCAAAAGTGCAGGAGGATTGATACAAAAGTGAAAGATTTTTCTCGGCTTGTCTTTAAAGACATCCCTGTAAAAGCTGTTTCTGGCTGGTAGAAAGCTATCAAAGAAGGGAGATATTTGCAATGTGCTTTGTGTGAAGCTAGTTCAGGGAATGGTATAGGTAATTGCTTGGCCTGAGTCTTTCACTTACTGGTGCTAGCTTGATAGCATGCCCTGAATTCCTACAAAAGAGAGAGCAAGTCTTGGGGGAGTTTGGGTTCTCCTCTGTCCTGACTTTGAGAACTCAACAAAAACTGATTTCGGACACTGGAGTCTATGAAGAGGATATAGAACTGTGAAACAATGTCACAAGGGAGTATCTGTTCACTTAAGGTACTTAAAAACAGGTTTGGCTGCCTATCCTGAAAGTGTCACTGAACTGGCAGGGAGAGAACTGCATGTCTTAACAGTTGCTTCTTCCTCTGATTTCTATTTCTAGTCTAGAAAGTAGACAAAAAGGACTTAAGTGAGATAAAAGTGCATAACTTTAGCTCAATGCTCATAGCAAAACAGAGAATGCATGACAGTTAAACTTCTGTGATAAACTTCTGCCTGTTGTTGCAACAAATGTTGATGCATTTTAATATTTCCTTGCATTTATAGGTATTTGCATATATTCCAGGGAGAAGACCTTTTGTTTTCTGTAAGATGCTATTATCCCAAGTGTTAATGGGTTTCCAGCTATTAAGATGTAATCATATACCTTAAGTATTTAACTATAAATTTGAAAAATCTTCATGAGCAATCTCAAAGGAATACTTGGAATGCACTCATAGTAAATTGGCTCATTTTCTTGTAATTTAGTAGAAGTGCTGATATGAGAGCAGTTGTAATGTGGAAAGTATATTAGTCCGTGGAGATGCATTGTATATATGAAATTACTACTTTAAAACTTTAAGACATATGGGGAGAGTTAGGCTTACTCTTGTTACTTAGAATCACAGTAGAAAAATGATCACTGTCATTTGAGGCAATGCATTTGAAATATATACAGCAACCTTAAAAACAAACAGTGCAGTAATAAATTAAAGTAGATGGTGCATAACCATGTATCTTTTCTAAAGGATTATTGCGAGTGCTGAGAGTCAACAGAAGGCCTATAGTGAAGTTTGTTTATTTCAGTTTATAAAAGCTGTCTAGAAATGTTTTCACTTGAGATCTCTGAAAAATAAAGCCAGTGGTTCTTGACAGCAAATCCTGAAGCAACTATCTTGATGCCATTCTGTGGCAACACAATCACCCTTAGGCTGTACTATTTTTAATAAAGGCAACTAGACTTTAAATAACTTTTAGATTTAGTGCATTTCAGAAATGATTGTGAAACAATTATCTGATTTCTTTTTGTTTTGTTTAATAGAATGTGAGAAGTGGAAGAACTGCAATTAATTTCAATACCGTAATATTAATCAAAATTATTTTTGGCACTGGGTGGCTGAATATCCTTGCTCTTTACGGAGACATCATATATAAGAAATGTCTAAGGCTTTGTAAAACTGTTGCCCAATAGACTGGAACATGGAGACACAGCTAGACCCCATGAAGGATGACTTGCCCTTAATGGCCAACACTAGCTACATGCTTGTAAAGCACTATATATTGGACTTGGATGTGGATTTTAAAAGTAAAGTTATTGAAGGTGTCATAGTTTTATTCTTCGAGACTGGGAGCCGGTACAGGAAAACCAGCAGTACTGGCAAAGATGACTGCCAGTCACAGTTTGATGAAACCTGTAAAATGAGGGCATCTGAACCCTGCCACATTCCTGTGACAAATGTGAGTGCCTGTTCATTTAAAACGGAATATAATGATTTTGCTGTCTGTGGTAAAGGTGAAGAAGATACTTCTGATAAAAATGGTAACTATAGCAACAAGGAACAGGCTTCTGGGATTTCTAGTTCAAAGGACTGCTGTGACATAGAGAATCATGGGAACAAAGATTTTCTGCTGGTATTGGACTGCTGTGATTTATCTGTGCTAAAGGTTGAGGAGGTAGATGTTGCCGCTGTGTCAGGCATTGAAAAATTCACAAGGTCTGCCAAGCTAACTGATGTTTCAAAGGAGCTGGAAAATCTCAGGAATCAGATTATACATGAACTTGTGACTTTACCTGCAGATCGCTGGAAGGAACAGCTATACTATTTTACTTGCTGCAGCCAGGCGCCTGGCTGTGGAGAGCTTCTGTTTACTACTGGCACTTGGAGCTTGGAGATAAAGAAATCAGGAATTCAGACTCCAACAGACTTTCCTCATGCAATAAGAATATGGTACAAAACCAAGCCAGAGGGAAGATCTGTTACATGGACTACAGACCAGAGTGGCAGGTATGTAACTGTTAGCTGAAAGCTTTGCACACATTAATTTTAAACATAGGTGCAAGAATGTAGAATTGTGTAATGCTGAGCAACTTGGAAGATGATGAGCATTCTCTTCCATTGTTTTCATTTCATCCTTCGTCTGAATCCTGTTGCTGTCCTGTAGGAGAACAGACAAACTCTCTGCTCAAGAAACCCCAATGGACTTTCAGACCTCAGGCCTCTCTAAGTGATTGCGTTTGCTCATTCTGAGCGGGAGTAAATAATTGTTGTGTATTGGAATAAGTGTGTTCTGGGAATAGGGAATTATCACTCAGGGGAAGAGAAGGTATGCATGACAGGCTATTTTTACTTTAATACTTTGTGCTCTTTTTCCATCCTGGCTTATACAACTGATCATACAGCATAAAGATCAGTATACATAATACTTAATAGAATTGCTTCACAACTAGCCTTTTATCAATATTGTAATAAGTTTAGAGATGCAGTCTTTTACTGTTTAGTCTCTCATGATCAACTTTCAAAATATCCTTCATCTATTATGTAAAGTACATTCACGATAGCAAATGAACTGCAAATTGAAACTGCAAGAAGAATTGGCATTTTATCTAGTGTTTGTGAAAGTACACAGTGCTGTACAGAAATCTTCAAGATAAGCTCTTTACAGGAGAGAAACTACAATTCATTTGACTTCTACAGCTGTAATTGTTTTACTGTAATGTTCAAAGCTGGATTTTAATGGCTGATAGCTCTTTATGATACCTGAAAAATAGGAACAAAGTTGGAAGATGAGAAAGAAATTTGGTCTAATTGAATAGTTGCTTTTCATTCCCAAACTAGAGATGTATGATTACCTTTCATTTCAGTTATGCTAATAGAAATTAAGAGTCTTCCCACTGGCATCCATGTTAGGGAGGAAACTGAGGCCTTTTAATTGTACATCTGGTAGTTAGGTAATTCTGTTCTAAACCATGAGCAGCATCATGTCTAGGAATGTCTCAGTCATGTTCATTACCTCTTCCCCTTCCTTCTCCCTTCCTTACCCCCCAAGGAGTTATTTTTGGTATGAGTTTAGGAAATTTAATTCAATATACAATCTTTAGTTATGAAAATTCTAAATTTTGACTGTATGCAAAGGTAAGGCAATTGCCTGTGATCATACATGTCCGTGTCTATCTGCCCCTTACTAAAGTCTTCCAGACTAACGTTAGCAACACTTAGCTGGTATAGGACTCCTCCTCTGCGTGTTGTCTGTGTGTTTTGAGTGTTTGAAGGCTTTTTTTAAATGTCTAAATCACTAACATCTTTTAGTTTTGACTCTTTTTCCCTTTCACTGCAAAGCATTATTCTTACTTTAGAGACATTTCATGGCAGTTGTACACAAACATGGAATTTTCTGAATCAATAATGAAGCAGGAAAAGATGGCTTCACATTTATCAGGCAGTCTGATGGTAGCAAATAGGCTCAAGCTGGTTTATTTTCAGTCTTTTGTGGGGTATTCCAGAAACTAATGTCTCTCAGAAAATAAGTTTTCATATCACAGTCACTAGAATCTTTCTTGCTACATTTTTTAAATCAAATTCTGTATGTGATGAACCCATAAATATAGTGGTAAAGCTCATTGTACAAAATGCTGTTATATTTTTCCTTCCCTTTCTAAAAATAAAGCCCATTTATGATGTATAGGGAAAGTACTTTTACATTATATTCTCATAGCATAATTCTTTAAATTGTTCCAAATTATGCATGTGATGCTTTTTTAGGCAGATGTCAAATCCTTTCCCAGAGTCTATAATCTATGGTTCTAACCCCAAAGAGGAGTGAAGCACATAACAAAAGTACAAGCATTGTGTGGCCACTTCCAATATGTTTCCTCTAATTTAACATTAGTACAATGTTTTGAAATTTAACCTATGCACTATTTTATAAACACTTTCATTTTATTTGTTATAAACAATGATGTATTATAATACACAAAAAAATGTGTTAAAACAAAGCTTTGTGGGATGAGTTTAGGCAAGTTGAGATACGTGTATGCAAATCTGATGTTAGCACAGCAGGGCACACTTTTGTTTTCAGTAGAGGAACTGAACACGTGGAATATGATACCAGAAAATACATTAATGATCAAGAAGGAAGGTTTTCTTTTGCCTTAGAACATGTTTTTTGTAGTAACATGCTTTTGGGGGCCTTTATGTGGAAGTACTAAAAAGGGGGCAAAATAGAGGAGTGGAGTATGTGTGTGAGTATATGTGGGTATGCACCTATATATACATATATGTATAAATATACACACTTTTTTGTCTCTTCAGAAGTTACGCTTACAAGGACTATATCACTTCTTAAAATTGGCAGGTAACTTTTAACAGTGAGCAATAACATAATTATTAAAATAGAAAAAAAGTGTTGATTATAATGTTTGTAATTTATTTATCATGAACAAACAACAGTTCTGTTTCAAAGTTTTTCAATTGTTTACTAGCACAACACAGCACCGGGGTTTCAAACTAAGAAGGTAATGTTGCAATTTTAACAAAATTACACTTTTGTTTGAAGTAGTCTTACTAAGTATTATAAAAAGATCTAAAATAAAAACTTATTTTAGACACCATAATAACTGCTTTGTGGAGGGGATAATGTGTATAAAACATCTTTCATTACTGTGAAGGAAAACTTTTTGCCAGCTTATCAAGGTGTTCAAGCAGTTTTGCCTAACTCTTAGGAGTATGTAGCAGCGTCGAGTCAGCATGACTACCAGTGTATTTTCAATTAAATGCTTTCTCATCATCATTGTTAAGAATCCTTGTTTGTTAACATATCCTGGGATCCCATCTCTTTATTGTTTAAGAAAAGGGTTAAACACATTTGGGTTAAAACTAAAGAGGTAATTTTCCTAGCAGACAGCCTTGCGAATTCACATCTAATGGGAGATTCCTTCCACCTTTTTTCTGCCCTACTTACTGCCACTTCTAGTGCTGTCATAATTTAGTTAATGGTTTTGTCAGTAGTAATGAGCGACTGGAATGGACCTCATTTCCTCATTGTGGCATTACCATGAAAGAGCATCCTTGATATGAATGACGTCACTGAAGGACATTCCGTGACACTGAAACCTTTCAGTACTGGGTCCTAATCCAGTAAACTACCTGTGCATTATTTACCTTAGCATACATGAATACATACATGAATCAGTCAGGCACATGCATTTATTTTTTCAGGTTGAGTCCTAGGTATCAGATATACAGAAAAGGAGAAATTCTGGGAAGTAAAGGAGATGGGTTGAATTACTCCATGTGTATGATTTTCATGAGAATGTTATGGAAAAAGTATATTTTTAGAAGCTATTAATGGGTGATTGAGGAGTTTTGGGGAAACACTCTAGATAGAGTTAACCTTGGGCTAATTGTCCGAAGTGGGAAGTGTTGGAAAACATTAAATGTTCTCCTTAAAAAAAGTGATATGGTATCTTGATATTTATTTGACCAGTTTAAATGTCTCACCTTTTAAAAACATTCTGTACCTGTCTAGTTGCTTATCTTTATGATATTTTATTATTAGATTAAAATATCAATGTATTCTTAAAGAATTCAGGAAATATTTTTGGCTTTATGAAAGCTATGAAGGTGAATACAGCAAGCATAAATGTACAATTTGGTAGAAGTGCTAATGCTAGCATATGTTCTGTAATTAAATGCTTCTTTTCAGATGCAGTGTTCAACTGTATCACAGACATTACTGAACTGCATGGTTCCTCATTTGTTATAAATAATCTTGCATTTCTGTAACGTGCAGCTGAAGCACCTGAGGTAGTGATTAGGAGAATATCCAAAGAAGTGGTACTTAACATAGCAATAAAACAGACCTTGGTTTCGTGTTTAAATAACTTGATGTTACTGATTCTGCTGAAACAGCAAAGAACTAATAGAAAAGTTCTGCCGAACCTATTGTGATCTGTTTGTGGACCTGTGTCAGGAGTCCATGTCAGGCTGCATCTAACTGGCATGGAGATTGGCACAATTCTTCATTATTTTTTGTATGCAGATAAAAAAGAGAGATTTTACCTTTTTGGAAACTGGTTGTTTCAAGCCTGCCTCTCCTTAAGACACATAAGTTTTGAAATGCAAATCATGTTCAAAGAGAGTAGTTGCAGTTGTTCAGATGCATTGGTGACAAGAGCTATTCATAAATTTGGGTACTTCTGAAGATAAGGTCTTAAAAAGTCATACTCTTCTTTGGCACTGTAGTCAATAAGACTATCTTATGTAGTATGTTGCATACAGTAAGGACTAAATAAAAACTGTATAGAAATATGCATAGCAACATTGAAATTTTTCATTTTTAACTATTTTAACATTTAGTTCATAGTTTATATTCCCTTTTGAAAGAGACTGAAATTTTCATAAATGTTCTGAACTTGAGATTTTTTATAAATATTCAGGGTAGTGGAAACATGCTAAACAAGTTTCTTGAATATTTAGCTAAAGCTTGAAGTTGGAAGTGAATTCGTGAGCAGTGATCTCTAATTTCCAGGAAGTTACACATAGAAGTCCGTGTTTATGAACTTTCTGTGTATGGAAATATGTATATTTCCATATACAGAAAAAATGTTTTGTGTAGTTGTAAGCACCATATTTCCAGAGTCAGTCACAACAATGATGCTTACGAAAAATCAAATGGAGTTTAATACATTTTAGTATATGTAACTTCCTTAAGTTTCAGAACAGTTCACAAGAATTATGAAGTTATTTTATCTAGAGACTGCTGGAGAAGCAAAATGTCACCATTTCGCATGTGGAAGGATTGCTTCCCAAACATAAGTCTTCAAGTTTTGATTTAGAATTGTTTAAGTCCATCATCTTTCATGTCCTACACAGGTCAAATGACCATCTAAAGATTGCAGAATTGTTCTTTGTGTCTTTAGTGATAGGTACTGTCATGGTTTAACCCCAGCCAGCAACTAAGCACCACGCAGCCGCTCACTCACTCCTCGCCCTCCCCACAGGGGGATGGGGGAGAGAATCGGGAAAACAAGTAAAACTCGTGAGTTGAGATAAAGACAGTTTAATAGGACAGAAAGGAAGAAACTAATAATGATAACAATAATAAAATGACAATAATAATAAGGAAAGGATTGGAATATACAAGTGATGCACAATGCAATTGCTCACCACCCAGTTCGTTCCCGAGCGGCAATCCCCCCAGCCCCGGTCTCCCCAGTTTATATACTAGACATGGTATCCCATGGTATGGAATACCCCTTTGGGCAGTCTGTGTCCCCTCCCAACTTCTTGTGCCCCTCCAGCCTTCTTGCTGGCTGGGCATCAGAAGCTGAAAAATCATTGACTTAGTCTAAACATTACCTAGCAACCACTGAAAACATCAGTGTGTTATCAACATTCTTCTCATACTGAACCCAAAACATAGTGCTATACCAGCTACTAGGAAGACAATTAACTCTATCCCAGCCGAAAGTTAAGAGTGAAGAATTGCATTTGCCTATGGAGAGCTAGCAATTTTTAGTGGATATTGTCTGGGTATTGGCTACAAGTCATTCTTTAATCATAGTCTCATGCCTGGGCATTTTAGGCCATACTTAGAACATGTTTGCAGTAGGCCTGCAAAAAAAGAGGGTAATTGCACTGATTCCCAGGCTGGATCACACAGTTTCTCCCTACTTAGTCCAAAGGCTTTCTGATTACCCTCGAAGTTCAGCACAATGTTTTGTGTTTGTATTTTCTGCCTCCAAAGTGTATTAACAATACAGATTCAACCATGGGGCTTTTTTGTACTAATGAAAAGAGGGAAGGAGGGAGAGCTAAAAAGGAATGAGGAAGAAGCCTACCAAAATACACTTGCTGAAAGACACACTTGACCTCTTTCAACCTGGATGCTGGTTCCCTCCACCACTGGTATGATGACATAGTGTGTGTACAGCTGGGTGATAAGGCATATTAGGGAGCTAATCTAACTGAAAATAAGCAGTGCAGGGGGGAAGGGAATGCCTTACAGGAGTTGTTTGGAATATACTGCTGAGGTTAGTTTGGAAGATAGAGGTATTTGTTTCACTGGTAACACAGATTTGTGCCAATGTAACCCTCTATAGCCTTTAAGGAGTCTGAGGCATCCATTGAATTTTCCTAATGTATTTGATATTTTCAAAGCAAATTTTTTCCAGGGGAGAAATTAGAAAAATGAGTCAGATTTTCACAGTTTCAAAGTGCAAATTAGAAAATGTGTCATGAAAACAGATGTTTATTTTTCAGTGGTATGAGTTAGCATCAGTCTCTGCTCTTGGGTGCTGGAAGGGAATAAAGAGCTTGTTTTTCTTCATGGGCAAGGCTTGGGAGAATAAAATGCTCCAGAATCCAGGCAAGTCACAGACTAAATCCTAAGTGACTACTATCAGCTGTGGGGAATTCTCTCCTGTTATTTTGTGTAATTTTGTTCCCAGTGATGAATATTTATAATGGAGTAATTAATGAAGCAGTCTGAAGTTTGTTGGATTACTCATGTCTGACGCAGTGATTTCTAAGGAAGAAGAAATTGTATCAGGAATAGAATGGAGGAGTAAAATAAAAATAAAAAAAAAAAAAAGTAGGCAGACCTTGAGTAGGAAAGTATTTGATATTTCTGGAAATAAGGATGGCAACGAACAAATACTTCTAAAAAAATTAAAATAGCTCCTCTGAATTAGTTGTCCTAACTAAAAAGGAAAACCATGAGAAACGAGGGGTTTTTAGTGGTATAGTTTTAGTTATTTAGTTTTATAGTTTTATTTTTTTCAGAGTTATAGCAAGTTTCATGGCCTGGCAGGACAAATACTCAGATGTAGGTGGAATAGGTGGATGCCTATGGCACAGGACAGAGGAGGGAAGTGCTGGGCACTCACAGAGGCGCTGCATACCAGAGTACAAGGGGCAAGGCAGGTGGTCCTCCTTTGGGAAGAAGGAATACAAAAGACAAGTCGCTTCACTAGAATGTGCCAGTGAGAGGACCATACTAGATCATAGGAGGCTGAGAATGAAACAGTATTACGAAAATACCATTATCCATATAAACAATAGAAGTCTAAGTGTTTTAATTTTCAAATCTAAAAGGGAGGTGAAAACATAGAAGGTTAAAGAGCCAGTGATATGGGGGATGAAGAGTCAAACCAGCACTTGTGTGTTTGTGAATTGGCTGGCCAAGAAACAAAATCAACCTTTGATTTCAAAAAAGAGCTGAGAAAGTCCAGCTGAATCACAGTTTATATCCATAGGAAAACTGTCTTCTGTTTTTGAATACATTTTGCTTTGAAATAATGAAGTTAATAAGTATACCTGGATAAAAAAGGTATTAAAACAGGTGAGGAGTAGAAAGAAGGCTTAGTTTTGAAGAAAAGATTATGTACTTGACCAGTCTTTCTCCACTTTTCTAACTGTTATTCTACTTGGGCCTTAATTTTAGAGACTTATGACTTGCCTGTGTAAGTATTTTAGCATTAAATTGTTTTAGGGAAAAAGGTTAGTTACATAATATGTATTATTTCTCATAATGAGAGCCTTTTTAGTCCAATGTGAAAGCTATTGGACTGAGAAGCTTGAAACTAAGCCTGTAGGCACAGCTTGAACACTAGCACTTAGCCAATCTGTTCACTGTGTTTCATTTTCCCCATCTGCAAAATGGTATTGAAATTATCTGTAAAACACTTTATGGTCTGCAGGTAAAAAGTGCTCTCTAAGAGCGAGATAACTTTAATGGTCTCAGTAGTGTCTGTTCTGTGTTATGTTTGTATTGTATTTGACACAGCATTGCAACAATCTGCTTACTGTTGTTCTGCCAGCTCATTTTCTCAGTCATTGTGGCATTTCCCTCTAAAATTTCTTCAGGATATGAAAATCCCCTATATTGCTCTTAAGAGTCGGTTGTACCAATGGCACCCAGCAAAACAGCCTTCACATATGCATGGTAAATCATTGGTAAAACATGTGTATCAGCAGTCATTAACCCCTCCTTTCCTCTCATTCCTATAAACTCTACTAGGATCTCTTTTTATAATCCTGTGTATTTTGATAAAGTTTTCATGAATGAGGAACCATCTTTTCCTCCCCATCCCCTCCCAGCACATATATGTTTTAGGATAAACAGTATGTTGTTGTGGTTTAAGCCTCGCCAGTAACAAAGCACCATGAAGCTGCTCGCTCACTCCTCCCCCCTGGCCCTGGTGGGATGAGGAGGAGAAAATGCACAGAAACCCTCATGGGTTGAGACAAGGACAGGGAGGGGTCACTCACCTCTTACGGTCACGGGCAAAAGACAGGCTCGACTGGGGGAAAAAAACCCAAATCAATTTAATTTACTACAGGTCAAAACAAAATGGGATATTAGGAAGTAAACCCAAACCTTAGAACACCTTCCCCCCACCCCTCCCGGCTCAGCTCCACTCCTGGTTCTCTCTCCCTTCTCCCCCTGGCGGTGCTGGGGAACAGGGGATGGGGGTTGGGGTCAACTCGACACACCTTGTCTCTGCCGCTCCTTCCTCCTCAGGGGGAGGAGGACTCCTCACTCATCCCCTGCTCCACTGTGGGGTCCCTCCCGCGGGAGACAGTCAGTCCTTCACGAACATCTCCAATGTGAGTCCTTCCCACAGGCTGCAGTCCTTCAGGCACAGACTGCTCCAGCGCGGGCTTTCCCATGGAGTCACGGCCATCTTTGGGGGCCTCCGCTCCCCCACTCCCCTCCATGGGCTGGGGGGGGCCGACAGCCTGCCATCTCACCACGAGCTGTGGGGCATCAACCTCCTCCAGCACACCTCCTCCCCCTCCTTCCTCACTGACCTCGGTGTCTGCAGAGGGGTTCCTCTCACATCCCACTCCCCTCTCCGCTGCAGGTTCCCCTTCTTAAATCTGTTCTCCCAGAGGCACTACCACCGTCACTGATGGGCTCAGCCTGGGCCAGTGGTGGGTCCAACTTGGAGCTGGGGAAGCTTCTAGCAGCTTCTCACAGGAGCCACCCCTGCAGCCCCCTCCTGCGCTACCAAAACACGCCACACAAACCCAAACCCAAACCATATGTCCAGTATCTCTTGGCTATCATTATAAGGAGGAAGCAGAACCTCCTCAGAGGTGAAAAAGCAAGCTATTCCTTTTTCTTGTGAACTCACTGCCATGCACTGTTTCTTTTTCTGGGAGAAAATCCAATTATTTTATGTATATCAAAGTTTGTTACAGATTCAGTTTTAGGAGATTAATTCCAAAGAAATTAAAGCTAATTACAGCTAATTAAAGACTTTCACAGATTAGTGGTCTTTTACATTTAGCTGTGCGTTGTGTTTTACTGGGTAAAAGATAATTGGTTGACTTTCTCGCCACTGCAGTTACCTATTGAGCTTCATTGGGTATCTATGTCCTGCTCTGTTCACTCTGATACATGGCAGGGGGAGCCAGATTATTTTTTTCTGTTTGTGTGCATTAACAATAGGCCTACTTAAACTGCAGTTTCCCTGCCTGTTTTACTGAAATATCAGCTGGCCTGTATTAGTTAAGCCACAGTAACTTGATTGTGCCATGGACAGCTCTGGATCCAATAGCATAGATAGCACTTTTGACAAGAGGGTAAAAATAGCTTCAGAATATTTTTCATCCATGGCCATCAGTATCTCCAAGTTCTTTCCCTCTGTGTAGTTTAGAGTTGGCTTTAGGGGAGGAATAATTTGAAAACAGGAGCTGTTTGGAGGGGAGTAAACAAGATGGTCAGATCTTAGCCATTGCAAAATAGGTTTTGCCCTAACAACTTGTCTCCATTTTCCAAAGTGTTTTTAAAACAACTTTTTTAAACTCAAGTTATGAAGGATACGGATCAGAATATTTTTAGCCTCAAGCATTCACAAAATAATGTGTTGTGGTCCCAGAATACTGGCTTTAAATAGCACAGGCTTTTAAAAACAGTGCAGTGAAGTGATGCTTTCAAGATTTTCTTTCTTCAGCTGGAGAAACCTACTGACTCTGTTTGTTTTATACAATTTAGATTTGAAAACTTAGCTTTTTTAAGCTAAGGGGTGGTGTTATGCAAGTACTAGGAATTAAGATAAAACTGCAAAATGCAACAAAAGAAGTATAACAAGATTTATGACATCTGTGCACTAGCAATAGCAAGCCAGAAGGAGTTAATGAAAGGCCTTGTTACCTTCCCAGCTGTGGCTAAGCTGCTAATAAGAAATTGGCTGGCATGAAATATTGCAGCTGAAATTGGAAGGGCACAGTAGATGAAGAGGCTGCGTAGGAGAGGGTCAGAGAAAGTGCAAAAAGAGCAATACTACAAGGAAGATTGCTGTGTGAAAAGCGAGAAGGAGGCTGAGGCTGATAGGGAAGACATGCTTTCTTCTCATTATATGCCCTGTGGTTGAAGTTCTGAAAGGCAGGTGAGCTAGCATGCATTGCCTTACTGCGAGAAGAAACGTAGAAATGTCAAGATTTATTGAGGCTTGGACTAAGGAAGGCTCAAGGCTAGATCTACTGCTTTGAGTTTAGATGAGCCTCCAGGTGGTATAAAGAGATGGGATTAATGATAATGAAAGCACTACTGTGAGGACAACAGGGAGGTGTCACAGGTGTTGGTAAAGCTCTGCAATGGCATCTTCAGAAGATATTCAGAAGCCTTCTTTGGCCTTATAGGGTCAGCTGAGAGCTATTGGATGAGGCTGGAAGGCTCGTGCAGAAGCAGGAGAGGGGAAAGACTGGGGTTACTCACTTCTAGTTTATGTAAAAATTACTGTGGTAATCTTGCTTTTCTTCATCCCGTCTTAAATTACTTAGTACCTTGGTTCATGTTACACAGGTTTGAAACCAACCTAGCTGAGGTTAAAAAAAACACCTCAGTACAACAGCAGGTTTGATTTTTGACAGAAAACTTAATTCAGTCTTTCTTAATGTAACTCCAACTTCAAACTCTTTTCCTTCTATCTAGGCCATGTGTTTATACGATGGGATCACCAATAAACAACAGAGCCCTTTTCCCATGCCAGGAACCGCCCGTTGCCTTGTCAACATGGCAAGCCTCAGTCCGAACAGCTGCCGGCTTTGTTGTGTTAATGAGTGGTGAAAACTCAGCAGAACCAGTCCAGCTTCAAGAAGGTGAAATATATTTTCTATAGCAAATTATTTTCAATAATTTTATAATTAGAAATATAGCTTGGTAAAAACATGATTTTTGAAAGAATGAAGTTCCTAACCTTAGAAGCACTTACATGTCTATCTGTAATCTCCATGTCATTCTATGGAAAAGTTACCTGCTCAAGGCCTCAGGATAACTTAGTAAGACTTCAAGGCATCTACATTTCACTGTGTTACTTTTACTTACTTTTTTCTGTGTTTTTATTCCTTTTACTTTTTCCAAACCTAGACTTCACTTGTCATAAATTAGCTTTGTTTTAATCACTCCGCTGTTGAACATTTTGTAGATGAAGTACCTTATCAGGCTCTTGACAGCTTCAGGTCTTGGTAGATAATTAACTTTCAGTTTTAGTACTCCAGTCCAAGTGTAGGTCAGCATGCCAATGATTAGAAGTGGTCATTGTGTCATATCTGGTTCCTGAAATATATGGAATAGATTAAGAATACCAGGTCACTGCCCTGAAAATCTGGTCTTTGGGGGTTTTTTGGCATTGGTAGATCATACCTTGTGCAGCAGTAAGCAAGCAAGCATTTTTGTTCTGTGTTGGTTATACTTTAAACCTCTGTCTGCACAGAGAAGGAAGTTTTTAAGGCAGTTCTACACATAATAATACAAAGTATGTCTTGCTCCCGTTAGTTTTGAGATAATCTGTCAAACAGGGTCAGTATTTTCTAGCATAAGTAGTTCTGATGAAAAGTGGCGTATAGGAAAAGTTAGAATTAGGTGTTTCTGGAAAAAAAAAATCTTCCGTTCCCCTTTAAAGAGGCAAGTTTATTTTTGAGGGAAAATAAAGAATGAAAGTCTCCTTGATTTGAGAAACACCAGTTAATCCATTTGCATGAAATTGTCTCGTTATTTTTGGCCATATGTGAAGCCTGTTTCAAGCCTTGTCTCTGCTGTTGAAATATGGAAAACTGCCATGATGAGCTGCTCGGCCTACTTGGACAGTAATACTTTCCTGTCTCGGCATCAAGAAAGCAAGAGTGCTCTTAACTTCAGACTAGGGGAACAGCTCTGCCATCATTGTTTAATCAGTTTAATTCATACTTGCACCTCACTAATGAGTTGTTGCCTGTTGTTCCCTCAGTGATGGCTATGTGATCTGAAATATTAAGAGGAAGAAGAATGCTTATGTGAATTTCTAGAAATAGAAACCTTGGAAAAAATTTCAGACAGTATAAATTGGCATAGGTCAGTTAAAATTGATACTTTCCTAGACCAGTTAGCTAGTTGAAAAGGCTGGATTGTGAAATAGTTATTTCCTCATTAACAATGTTTTGTCATTCTAGTTTAAAAACCTCATTAAAAATTCATTCTTGAATAAAGAAAAAAACCAGTTGTGGGGAAAACCATTTTTCAAATGCAGTTGACGGAGCGTTGAGAATCATTTCAGGGTACCATATTGTTAATGATAGCACTGGGGCTTAGTCACCCAAACTCAGTGTTGTCACCCTGTGGAGGACAGAAGGGGCTTTTGTTTAAATCCTTGGGTCAGTTTATGTTGGTAATTCATGTGTCACCTAAAGCTTTGTTTGTTTTGGGTTTGTTTGGTTGGGTTTTTTTAATTGTCCAAAGGCTAACCCAGTATATTTGCTTTCCTAAGAACTCTGTGAAAGCAAGAAATACTGTAAGAAGTCTTTAATGGAAGGGCCAGTAGGGAAGAAATGACTCCTTTTAGGTTCAGCGTGCTAATGAAGTGCTGAATGCAAAGTGTGAAGTGAACTGGGAAGAACCAAACGTGCCATTAAAGCTCGCTCCTTTAGGAGCTGTGTGACAATGGCAAAGTTTTGTGCTGAACTCTACTGAACTGAAGAGAAGCAGCAGGAGCACCTACTGCACTTCTGTCCTTACAGTTTTCCTTCAGCCTCACCTCAGGATGGAACTCCCAAGAGTGTGGAAGGTTCTGCTTATGGATCTATGCAGCACACACAATTATTTATACTAATTTTGATGTCATGATGCAAGGTTTGCTGGGTTTCTTTAAAGGTAATAGGCATTGTGCTCCAGTAGCTCTCAAAAAGTCAATCATGGATGAGACCCTCATTATCTTGGTGCTTATATACAGTTGGAAATGACAAATCAGTGTTAGAGAGCTGTTTGGAACTGTAAAAATTTACAAAACAGATACAGAGGAAAGAAGGAAAAGGAGCAACATTGTAAGGAATGTTTTAAAAAACAAACAAACCCAAGGCTCAAGTGCTAATCTGAAGCCTTGAATAAATTCTTAATGAATTTAGGAATACAAATTCATTAGTTTAATTAGTAGGACTTTTAAGAATTAAAAAGTTCAAAATGGTCTGTAGTGTTAAGTAACCTGTCCCACATACATCTTGTAGTTAGGCAATTATGCAGGGCATATGAAATCTATCCAGCTTAAAATTTTGTCTTTACATTTAGAAAACACACCTAAAGGCCTTTAAGGGTGGCTTCAATTAAAATAACTTTGCCAAATTATTTAGATTCAGTATGTTATTGCTGTGCTGCATATTTATAAAATCATACATAACTGGCAGAACATGAAAATATCTTTTTAAAAATGCAATTTCTCAGAAAGAATAAGCATTTTGTCAAGCAGTTGTGAATGAATTTATTCTGCATAACAAGTTAGCTGAATATTTTTTCCTTTAAAAGTCATATTTATAAAAAGTGTGCAGGCAGACAATAAGAGAATAGCAAGGAAGGATGGTACCTTCATGCTTTTAAACAGAGATCTGCATTCTCCTCCACAGACCTACATCTCTAGATGCATGGATGCTGTGATCCAGTGCATAGCGAGACTAGGTGTACTCACCTGCACAGATTCCTCATTTGCCACTTGTATTTGCAGGTTTTGATAATAGTGTACTTCCTCCTGTATGTGCCATTTTTGCATTCTGTCTCCTACAAAACTATGGCTCACCCTGTCATTTGAAATAAAGTGAGGCCACATTTTGTTTGAAAATACTGATACGTCACTTAAGTACAAATGGTAACTATTCAATTATGACCTAAAAGTGCTTAAAAATACCATGCATTCTTTATGGAGTACTTAGAAGAAAAATTTATCAGAAAAATGCAATTGACAGTGCCCTTTGAGAGAAAGCTTTATAGGGAGCACGATGTGTGTGTGTGTAATGTGAACCATTTAACCATTAGATTTATTTGTCAACACTTGTCAGTTTTACTTTAGCATATTACTGTAACACATAGAAGGTGCAAATATATTTAGTCACAAACACCTTTACATTTGTTTTGATTCATGTTCAAGAAGTAGATATTCAACCATTTGCTGTGAAATCGACTGGCTTGCTTTTTGTGCGGTAACTGTACCATTATGTAGTTCTTGATCTTGTTTTGCCGTCTCCGATTCCAGCAAGAAGGTGTATTCAGTTATTGAAAGGAAATACGGTGCTAGAGAAGCCACTGCTACTACTCTGTAGCTAGTAGCAACAACAGTTGCTTTTGTTTGTGCACCTCTCACGTTTCACAAGGCAAAACAGAATAGTTCAGTGCTTGCGTTGATTAATCTCCAACATGTATCAGGAACTACAGCATGGGAGTTGACAGCTCATCACATGCTACTCATCCCTCTGAGCCAGTGTTCAACTAATGCTCTGGCGTGAATGTGAGGGTGCTCTCTGGGAAATACTGGCTTTCAGATGAGATCAAAGATCTTTGCATGTTAACAAAGAGTTTCAGAAAGCTGGAGTGTTCTTAATCCTGGTGCTCCAACCAAATAATAGTTTTGGCATAGCTACTTGTTTAGCTGCAGGTTTATGTATTAGCGCTAGCTTTTACTTTGTGTATCAAATGTTGTGCGGAGCTATTTCTTTTTCCCTAGAGGTAGCTGAGTTTTGTGGTTTCCAGGAAATCATGGACATTGTCTGTATTTTGTGGTGTTTATATTTGTGTTAGTGCAAACTAATTGAGGGAAACTATACTAATAAGTAAAAATACTCTTCATTTTCTTTCATCTGGCATTAACAGATACTGACTCTCAGGTGTTTCTTCAGTTATAATGGACTCCACAGGACTCAAACAATTTTAATGGTTTCAAAGATAGCTAAATGCATTAAGAATTCTAGGAAGTAATTACATTATTCATCATTATTATTTCAAGTAGAAGACATAAACAGCCTTTAAGTTGTTCTTTTGCACAATTATAAATAGATTATAATTTTCTACCCTTGTTAAAAGTAGTCCTAAATTTTGCATGGGATGTTTTCCAGTTACACCTCACAGAATAGGTGATTGTTGTTGCGTGGTTTGTGCAGTTACGACATGATAGATTTGCTTTGCAGAACTGGAGAAAAAAAAAATCTTTTTTGAAAATTATTTTCAAAATTACCTGTAGAGAAAATATTTAGAAAGTATTATAATTGCCTAAAATAATTATGTGTAGGAATCAAGTTCCTTTTAAATTAAGTCTCGTTGTAAGGAGAGGGTATAAGCATTACAAATAAAAGAACTGGGGTGCTCCTCCTCTATTTTTCCCATGGACTAACCCCAGTCTAATCTCTTACTCTTCCCAAGGTGTCCTCGCTTAGTCTGAAAATGGTTTTGTGGTACAAAATCCTAGTTCTGGTAAAGCAAGCCACCTCCCCGTTTCAGCTGCACTGTTTTCTCTACCCTAAAGGTGGTGCTGTCTCCAAGGTGTCCACTGGAAAGCAGAGGGCAGCCAGGGAAAGGGGAGAGAAGAGGAGTAGAGTGGAGCTTGTGATCCCAGTCTGTGCCTTGGGATAGATCTGAGGTTACAAATGAAGGAAAACAAAACAAAGTCCATTGACCTGAAGAAAGTTAAAGAAAGGAAGTGAAGTTATGGGAGAAAAGGGCAGGCTGGAAGACAGTCTTACCGGTAGTGAGAGAAGACAGAAGATAAATGAGGGTTAGACTCTGTTTGAAACTATGCTTCATGGTGCTTGCTGTAGAGAGGTGTTGCCAACATAAAGACCATTTCAGTCACCGATCAGTGAATGCACTGTAGAGAGAACTCACTTGTCATGCCAGTGCATGTGATTTCAGTTGTTCAAGACAAAACAACTGTAGGATAATTGCATAGTTATTCTACACAGTTCTAGAGCATGAATGCAGAAGGCATCTAAAATCCCTGCAGGAAATGGACTGAGTCCCAGTTAGGTGTGTAAAGACAGTATAAATCTTGGATCTTGTTCTGAGAGTATCCAGAGTTCGCATGGTCTCTATAATGCCTGCAAAATATAAGGGGCTTGGAAAAAAGACAAGGATCTGTTTGTTAGTTGCTTCTCTTTTCTTTGGGAAATCCTAATTTAGATAAGTCTGAAAACATATACCAAGAAAATGGTGTTTGGTACCATCACCCTTTTGCAAGGTTTGCTCCAACTCTGAATAGCATATGTTTGTTGCTAATTCATGTAAATTTCTGAATGTAGTACGTGCTGTTCTCTCTGGACTGCTAAACTGATTCCCCATTCATTTTGACATTGTGTTCAAATTACCCTTGTTTTTTAAAAAAACTCTATGGTGTTGCTTGCTCTAGTCTGTCTTGCTAAACTTGTTTCTCACTGTAACCCTCTCAGCTCCTTCTGTTTGCATAGCACAGGCCAACACCCTTTCCTTTTAGACAATCTCCTTACTGTTGTGAGAGCTTTCTCCTTTACACCTCCTGCCATCTGGAACAGTTTTCTGTGACTGCCTTTTGACTTTCACGCTTGTTTCAGAACTCAGTTGAAAATACCTTACTGTTTTTCCATTATGATTCCTCAAATTTTCACTCTTCCTCTGCTATTATTTAACTCTTAAGGTTTTACAATTAACATAACTGCATGGACCATTTTTGTAATGCTTTGTATGTAACAGATACAACACAAAGTGAAGTATTGTAGACTACCTCTGGGCCTTCTCTTGTGCACATTTAAGTCAATGGTAAAGCTGCTCTTAACTTCAGTGCATGCAGGCACATTTTATATCAATGAAGCTCTCTATATCGGGAGTTTGGTGTTTCAAAATAATAAATTGTTGCTGTCCTGGTGACCTCTTTCTCTCAAGGTGGCATTTGCTTGCCTTGGCTCATTTGTAGCTTTGGGAAGTTAATAAAAAAAAATGGGGGAGGGGTAGAGAGGGAAAATTTGGCAAACCAGTTATCCTCTTTGTTCCTAATGTGTTTGGAGCAAATAAGTTCCTTCTGCTCACATACTGACAGGAGGCTAGGAAAATTACAGGAATAATATATGGTCACCTGACAATACAGACAGAAGGGTTTTGATGGTAGTGGTGAATGTTGCCAAAAGTGGAATGGAGTGAGGGAGTGTAAATGGTTGCTAGTGCATGTAAGAGGTAGAGGCTTTACCTGCCTTTTACAACACTTCACAAACTGTAGTGTTTTGCCATACTGAATAGTAGCTGGAAAATTTGTTGAGGCTAAGCAAAAAGATTTTTTGCTTGTCCTCCTTTGGACAACTTGACCTTCTGTGGTCATTAAGGTAGGAAACCCAGAGGTGCTTTGCTGCAGTTGTTTATTTCCTTTCCTCTACACCTTGTGGCCTCCACTGGATGGGTTTTTTTTCCTTTTGATAGCGTTCCATAGCCCTGGTCAGAATATTATTGCAAAAGAACAGGTATTAATGTTCTCTGAAAATAACTGAAGTTTGTATGTTTCCACAATTGCCACAGCTACAGTTATTTGCACATGATTCAGCAGGTTGTAACTCAAGCTAGGCTCTTTCTAAGAGTAATTAACCTACTAGTATGGTGTAGTAACTATTTGTGACCATAAATGAGTACCTGAATGTGACCCTTAAGTTATAACCTTTTTAAAGGGGCAAATGGAAAACCTAAGCAAGATTTAGATTAATGAAAAGTATGCTGTTCTAAAACATCCTCCAGTTTATCCAAATGTGATCATAGATACAGTCATCCAATACCATACTCCATGTCTTCCAGCACTGTGTTCCCATAATGATTAGACTTACCATCTTTTTACCTCCTAATAGACTCTCTAACCTTGTTTTAGCAGCTCCTGGATTATCATGACCAAATAATTGATTTAGGCAATATCCCATCTGATTCTAAGCTTTGATTTCTCACTGCCTGGTTGGCACATCGTGTATCTCCGATTGCCAGGTCCAATTCACAAGCACTAGTGTTGTTTGTTAGAACTTGCCTCTCAGTTTGGTATTGTCCAGAACACAAAGAAAAGATTCTGTTCTGTGTGAGGTAATACAGTTAAGACAAACCCATAAGGTGGTTGATCCAGAGTTGAAAGAGTTAAATTTTAATCTTTTTGTGTCTGTGGATCTAAAGGTGCTATTAGATTTCACATCCAGTGTCATTCTTAGTCAGTAACAGTACAATCATGTTAAGTTGCATTAATAACATCCCATTTATAGATGATTTATTTATAGATAAAGACATCAGCAGATAGGGGAAAGTTGCAGGTATAAGTAAACAGTACTGAATCCATGGCGGTTACATATGAGTGGTCTTACATGTCTCAGTGAAATTATTTTTCTTTCCTCAACAAAAATACCAGGATGTAAGGTTGGAGGTTTGGCCCAAAATCTCAAGTACATAAAAATGCCAACTACTGAATGTGTGCTGTGACTGATGAGTCTGTACAAATGTTCTTTTTATTTACAGGTATCTTGAGCTGGTACTACTATGTGACTATGCCAATGCCAGCATCCACCTTCACTATTGCTGTGGGGTGCTGGCAGGAAGTTAAAAAGCAGTCCTTCACAGCTGCTATCCAGACAAACACTGAGTTTTCCTTGCCATCTTCACAAGCCAGCTTCAGGTTCGTGTTTAAAATACTGTTGAAAAATGGGATATATGGGTAGCATTTGCATTTACTCTGGAATGTGAGTCATATTAGTACAGGAATCAAAATAGAACTTGTTTAATCTGAACAGAAAAATCTTGACAGGAAAATAATTCCAAAGGCATTATTTCATGGGTAAGGGTGTGGTTCTTTTTATGCGAAAACAAGCTGCTTAGTGAGCAATAGGGTTAATAAATCCCAGTGTCCTCTGGATTGGCATCCTACACGCTGTGTCTCCTTAATGCCCTGCTGAAGCAGCATCAGGTCCTCCCTTGTTCCTTACAGTGACTGGCTGTAAGATATTCCGTGTTACTAGACTCGGTCGATTCTCGGTACCTAATGCCCCCTACTATCATACTGCCTACTCACTTGCTTTTTTCCTCCTGTCCAGTCCCATCCCAGAGTTAGAGCTGGCCTGTGCAGTGGTTTGCCTGGAGTGATGTGTACTGACTGGGTACACGAAAGACCTGTCGCAGTGGTCCCATAAAGTAAAGTTGGACCAATGGTTCTTTTCAATAAAAAAATACCCTGTTGCCTGGTACATGCAGTGGCTCCTTAGCTGTCTTTTACCAAACCCGTAGAAATGTAATTATTTTGGATACATCTGTTCCTCCTTCCAATCTTGTCAAACCTGCTCATTGAGTGTAAATTATTACAGAGTGATGGATGAATATATACTATACAGGCCTGCAAATGAGATTTGAAGCTAAAAATTAAGGCTGTGGAGAAATACCACTTGTTTCCACTTGTATTCACTATAGTTAGCAGAAGTCTCAGATGTGGCACTGATTTCCTCACATATTACTCTCAGCTTTTCAAAGTTGCCGAGTCATAGAATCACAGAACAGCCCAGGTTGGAAGGGACCTTGAAAGATCATCTGGTCCAATCTTTCATGGGAACGGGAGCTTAGATGAGGTTATCTAGCACCCATTGAAAAAATTAGTGCAGGTTTTAATCAGTGATGGTCATTGTTATAAGTCAATCTGTGTGATGGTCATTGAATGAGTTAATTGGCACAGGTAGTGTGATGTATATGCAGCAGTTGAGTTAGTGACAGTGGAAGAAAGAGGACAAATGTGTTTCAGAAGAAAAACCTGACAAAAAAAAATCAAAAAATCCTTTGCAAATGTGGTGTCTATTATGCATAGACAAAAAAGGAGAGCCTAAGTGTACAAGATTGTTTTGCAGTTAATTGGGACATAAAAATCTATGGCCTTGAAAAATCTGCTCTTAGAGTTATACCCAGTTAATCTCTATTTGGGAGTTAGCACAACAGACACTTGTTACTTATTTTAGTCATTAAGACTAGGTAACCAAACCCAACATTATGCACAGTAGCAGGCATTTCTAGAAAGAGTGTGAAATGGATAGACAAGCAAATGTTAAGGTAGTGTCTCAGATAAGATAATAGAGATAAATTCCTGGGCAGCAGGAAAAGGAAGGTTTTCTGAAAGAAGTTGTTGAAATGTGTAATATAATTTATGTCCAGGTGCTGGTGAGTTTGACATAAGGAGACTGTATGAAAGAAAAAGTTAAATGGAGCTAGGGCATTAAGTAAGTTTCCTAGCTCCTTGTGGTCATTAAGGACTTGGCAACTTTTATAAGAGATAGGTTGCTAGCTTTCATGTTCTTGCCTAATCTCAACTCTGATAATTAAACACAAAGTGACATTGTTTTAGAGCAGAAATATACTGGGTTAAACCACCCTTGGAAAAAAATTACATAATGATGGATGTAGTTTCTTTGCATGTATAATCAATAATCTTTCTCTTTCACAGAAGGAGTTATGTAAGGTGTTGAAGTGTTACCACTTCAGCAAAATGTAGTCCTTTTCTACGTGTTATCATTTTGTTTTGTGTGTCAGCACTCACCTGAAGCATGATATTCCAAATATAAATGCTTTGGGCCATGCCAGGTGCAATAACAATAAGTCCTTTGCCTGTCCAGGCATAGTAGAACCAGCTTCCTTAAGCTGAAATCTCCACAACCAAGGAGAGGCTCTGCGCTGTGCAGAAGACAGGCTAGCAGGTGGAAACATGAAGCTGATTTCTGCTTAGATATGAGTCTATTTGGGCAGATAAATTACTGTGAAGGTATATGACTCAGTGTTAAGGAAGGATTTGATTTGCCCCTCCTTCCTTCCAGCTACAGCTCTGAATATCCTGTAATCTTAATGTAAAGTAAGCTTGATCCAAATGTGATATTTTCAAATATCTACAGTGATAAGCCTCAATTGATAGCTACTGTTGTTTTTTACTTAAGAAAAAAAAAAGTTCCTGGAGAATTTTAGTAATAACAACAGAAAAAAAGCCCCCTTGGAATTTCATTCTATTTGCACTTAATATGTTTGTGTTAATATGTACGAAATTTTATTGTCATAGTCAAGTTTGAATAGGAATTCTCTGAATAAATAAATATTTTTGTATTGTTACTTAGTTTTCTTTATGTACATTTTGAGCACTTGTTCTTTTGACACATATCTATTATAAAAACAAGATTTGACTAATCTCTTTTTAGTTATGAGTGACTATCAGTGCTACTCAGACATGTAATAATGAGTATTTTCACCGTGCTGCACACATATGAACAGTGTGAGAATACAAATGAGTTGGTTTTATGTGAACTAATTCTTTCATTCTGATGTCTAGAGAATATCCTTGTCTTAGCATACTCAGCTGTGCACATTTCTGGTATCACATTAAACTATGTTTTCTTTTTTTTGTTTGTTTTTGTTATTGTCAGATGGCATGAAGAAATCTGTGGTCATGTGGAATATCCCTGCCGTTTCCAAAATCCTGCTGCCAGGTTGCAGGCAGTCATTCCTTATAGAGTCTTTGCTCCCTGGTGCCTTATGGAACACTGCAAAGAACGTTTACTTCACCTAATTCCACAGTGCCTCTCAGCTGCTTACACCACATTGGGTACCCACCCCTTTTCCAGGCTTGATGTTTTGATAGTTCCTTCCAACTTTTCCAGTTTGGGAATGGCTAGGTAAGGAAACTTCTTAGTATCTCATCTCTTGTATTTTGTTAGATCCTTTTTATCAGCTAGTTAACGCTGTCAAATTGCTATCAATATAAAGTTGTTGTGCTATTTTTCTTAAACCAAACTTAAAACTCTAGTTCTGGCTTCAAGTGGGTAGGTTGGTTTGCATCCTCTGTGCTATGATCTTCTAATTTTAGTTTTAACAGTGCATAGGGAAGGAAAATAAAAGCTCATTAGATAGAATTTCCTCATTTGCCAAACTGAAGTTCTTTTATTGGTTCTATTGATTTAAATATTTGATGCTGCTATCATATTGTTGTGTTTTCTTTTGGCATTGATTTTACCATTATGTCTTGACAGAGCAAGCTCATGTTAAAATCCAGATCTAGACTTTATTCATAAGCCTTTTGTGATTTATGAATTTCTAGTCAAACACTGGTCTTTGGAAGCTAAGGCAAACTGTAAGGTTTGTATTATCAAGTTTTCATGGAATTGTGGAGAATAAAAAGCTTAATTAAAAATTTTTGGGTTTATGGTATAATTGCCAGTTGTGCAATGACAATAGAATTGTAGCTCTATTAGTTGTGAGGCAATGCCTAGCAATTGAAATTTCCCATTTGCTTTTTATTTTTCTTAAAAATATATGTATTTTTAAGTTGGTAATGATATAGTGTTTGTTAATAGCAGAGAATGAAACACTGTTCACTGTTTGCCTAGTGCCAACAGTAGAGTGGATTCATTTAGGCAGATGGACAAAACATCTAAGGGAAGAATTAAAGGCAAAGCTTTGTTAGAAAAAGGAGTACTGAAAGGAAAGGTGTATTCCCAGACTGTTGGGTTTGTATTTTGGAGCTCTTGGGGCAGTGGTCCAGTAGGTTTGATATCTGAAGTAACTTCAACGAATTGCACAAATTGCCAGTCCAATACAAACTGTATAATTAATTAAATAAGGAAACATTTTGTTTCGTGCTGCATGTTTTGTTTCTTATTTTACGTAGACTTTTTTCTACAGCTTTCCTCTTGCGATCCTCCTTAGGGATAAAAGTAGAAAATTATGCTGGCATGTAATAATATTTTACAGTTTTTGGTGTAAGTTTACTTTCTCTTTTTTTTTTAATGAAGATCTATAAACTTTAAAACTTAAGCATTCAGTGACCCTTCTCTGTCATATAAGCCTCAGTGCTCTGTAGATACCTTGTACTGGTTACTGAGTTTTCAATGATAGCTCTTTGCTCAATGAACTCCTAGATGAAAGCATCAAGAAACTTACACGAGGCCTGGTTGCTTTGAGCACCTACCACAGACTATATTCTCTGATGCTTTGCATAGTGGTTTGATTTAGAGGTAAGTGCGATGCTGTGTACCATGTTCTTGAAGCCATGTGAAATTGGTGGAGCTGCTTAGCTATTTCCTCTGACTTCAAAGGCATGGTACTAAAAGGTTGACACAGGTCCTTATGGATCATCACTGTAATTGGGGAAGAAGCTGGCCATTTTACTTAGCTGTGTGATAAGACCAGTGATCAAGGGAACCAGGAAGGACAAGATGCACAAATAGTACAAAATGAAAGAGAAAGGGGAGAGAGATGTCTAGGCCAAAATGACAGCATGCAGTAGGAGAAATCTTCAGGATTCAGTTGTTGATGTGCTACTGCTCTTTGGGAAGTTGTCAGAGCTTCCTATGCATCACCTTTCCCACAATTTATAGGGAAAAGATGCCTGCAGGGTATTCTGTCACAAAACCATCTGTGGTTATCCGAGTCCAGATTGCGTGCTCAGAATATTCTAATTGTGCCTTCTTTGTGAAGGGGATGAGTAAAACCTATGCTTTTATTTCCCTGTGCTTCTTCTAACCACTGTCAGTTCCAGGTGATCCATATCATTGAGTGTAAGTAAAGGATGAAAGCAAGGGCATGCATACTTCCTGATACTTTTCATTCAACAGTTCATCAAGCCAAGCACATTCAAATTTTTCAAAGTTGAAATAAAGGAATAATTTAAGCTGTTTAAATGTCAAGCTGTATTTGGACAGCAAAGCAAATTATTACGTGACTCATAATAGCTCGTTTGTTCTTGTTTCGTGTGATTTTTCAAATAGAGGTTTCTATGTATATAGTAAGCTACTTACATGGTTAATTCCTGTGTGTGCAATGATAATTACCTAAGTGACCTCAGTGGAGAATAAGCTGTGTGCAAAACCACGTCCAAACCCACATTAAAAAAAAGTTAGTTATTATCTTGGGTTAAACTGTTTATTTTTTTATCTTCTAGTCTATCTGTAGCAATATAAACATAACATGGCATGCCAGCACAAAGGTGCTGTTGTTCTGAGAATTCTAATTGTACTCCTGTCTGCCAGGGAAGGAAGCAGTCATAAATTTTAGGCATTATCTGTAGTGTCATGGCTTTACAGTGTTTGGCACTTTTCTTTGTCTGTTCCTCATTAGCTGATAGTTGCAGTATTTTTTATATCCCCAAATACTTCCCTTTACTTAAGGGGGATGTTTCCCGAACACTTTACACTGGTATGAAATGATGATAGTTCTTGCAAAGAGTGACCCAATTAGGTGTTTTAAGCTGTCTATTCCAGTAGCTGCTACTGTGGGTCAGCTGCATTTCTCTTGAAGTCTGACAGATGTTTTATGAGAAAAACTCTAGTGAAAGCATAGTCATTTTACTTGTGTTTTCTGTACATCTCTTCCTGTGTTTTTTAATTTGCTATGGACTTCTGTCTGGAAATGGGATCTTGACTGTATATAATAATTGCAGTCATCCCCTCTTGCTTCCGGCAGACATTTGAAGCTGGAGGATTTAATTTTGCACTATCTTTTTGTTTTACACTATTTTAGTTCAAGTGATTCGGTATAGCTTCTCCCAAATTTACGGGAGAATGTGGCCTATATGTCTTTGTTGGTGATGCTATGTTAAACTCTACATAAATTAAATTAATAAAGTATTGTGGACCAAATTTAAATAGCTTAAAAGGCAGAGATTCAGTGCTTTATGTAGAATTTTGAGAGCTTCATGAACACCTAACAGCACTTAATTATCTGATTTTAAGTTCTCTCACAAGCAGAAGGGAGTGAATTGGAGGAAAAGGAGTAGGGAAGTGTGTCAGACTGCAAAGACTCTAGAGCTCCTACTTAGATTGTTCAGGGAAGAGATCCCTGACCTCATGCTACACTGAAAGGTGCGCATCCTTCATGTACTCAGAGAGCTAAGAAGTTAAAAGCAGGAGATTAAAAGTAGCACCATTTTTTGGTGCTGTTGATGATGACATGCTACTTCCTGAGGAACTGTCAACCACATTGGCATTTAAATAGCAGAGTTATTTCATGGTTGCAAATGCTTTCATGTGAGCCAGTAGTTACTGGTGTGAACAAAGCTGGCTGAAAGACTTCAAATGAAAAATAGGGTCTGTGTGTTTCCTGGTTGTTTGTGCTCTTCAAATCAGTTCACTCCCAGTCCAGTTTTGTTGATCACATTTGAAACCCTAGTGTTTCAAAATCTCTTCCCACTAACCTACAATTTGATTTCCTTTCCTCTTGGCAACACCTGAAAAGACTCTGCATTCTTTGTTCTTTTTCATTCCCTGAGGAAAAACATTCTTTTGAATAGAGAGACCCTAAATTTTTGTACCACCTGAGCCTGTGCTTGAGACCTTGACTTCTCTTGCAGTGTTTCATTGCGTAAGTGCTCTTTTTTTTTTTTTTTAATTTTCCCCATGGAAGTAATTTTTTCCTTGATAACCATTGAGGGCCTTTCACAGTCACACCAATCTCTTGTGTTTCTATGGCTTTAGAAACTGCTTACTGTCTTTCTACTTCTTCACAGCAAATGTGCTGTCATTTATTTTTCTCCCCGGGGGTTGTAAGCCTTTGTTTGCATTGAGTTGAAGTACTTTTTTTGAAACAAAATCTTCAAAGTTTTTTGTTTCCAGCTCACATATTTTAAATAACATAAGATTACTACTTTTTCTGTTTGAATTGATGTACTTTAGATGTACTAGTTTTGTAGTAAGTGCTAGCACAAGGAAAAATTCTTAGCCAAGCACTATGTGTCAATAACTTGACTAGTCGCTTCACATGTTGCTGGGAGCTTGAAGAGTATGATGAGAAAAGTGTCCCTTGGTATGTACCATGCTCTTATTTTTTTCCTTAAACACTTACTAACTGCTGAAAACAGAATAATGGGAGAGATGGACTTCTGGTCTTACCTAGTTTGGCTGTTCTTACAGCAATTTTGCCCAACAGAGCAAGCAGATCAGTGGAACCAAATAACATCTGAGCAAGATACTGACATTTTCAAGACAGGATCCCAATGTTAGGTTATTTGAATCCTATTTAGGCTCTAAAATTAGTGACCTCATTTTCGAGGATGCTGGACTCCCTTGAAACCCCAAATGGTATTTGATGACAGAAACATAGAGGATGCTTGGCATATTTGTAAATCAGGTCAACTTATATAGCTGACTAAATATTGTTTAGCAACCCAGCTTTCAATTCCTATTTATAAAGATCTTAGTCACTCTTCTTCTCCCATGTAATGGTCTTTGGTATTTTAAGAGGAAAGAATATCTCTTTCTTCAAAACACAGTACCTCAGCAGAAGTCTTGAATCTTTCCAGGCCATGTCACTGAGGTTGTTAACTTTTTAAATTGAAAAGAGAGAAGGAAAAAAAAAAAAAAAAGCAGGGGTGGGGAGTGGGAATCGAGCCCAAGCAGCCTTTTGATCTGTGTGTCTGTAGCCACCATTTTTCCAATCTGTATGTCTGCAGTGTTCTGACGACAACTGTTAAGTCTATAGTAAAGTCAGCCAGGACTATTGGAAAACATCCAAATGTCAAACCTAAATGTGAGGCTTTAGTATTGTTCAGTCTCAAAGAACTGTGATTGACTGTCTCAGCTTAGAAGCCTTTTGTGAGCGTATAAATTTGTATAAACTTTTTTGCACAACATTTTCAGTTGTGTTAATTTGACAAAATACTTACAAGAGTGGTCCTTAAACATGAACTCTCCTTAGTCTATTTTTTACATATCACTAATTGGTTATCCAGGCAAAAATAACCATGTACAAAAATTAAAGTGAAAAGTAGAAGTATGATGGCTGGAGAAAGAAAAATTGCTTTTTTAACTTATTTTTGATTCATTATGTAGTGGAGAATCTTAACTTGAATCTTGCATACTTGTTTGCTTGTGTGTGTGGTGGTTTTTTCTTTTGATTTTTTTTTTTTTTTTTAATATGAGAGACTGCAAGTTGCCTGAGATTTTAATTCCTGATCCTGCAAATGGTTTTGCATGCCGTCAAATTTACATACAAAAGTCCTTTTCTTTTTATTCAAAAGCCATACTTACTTCGTATATTTGTTGGCAGGATCATGACTTTGTTATACATAAGTGAAATTTGACTTAATGATGCAAGTGACTTTAATGTGATTTGAATTTATAGAATAAAAAGCTATTGAGCTTAGACTTTCTGGAAATATTTGCAAGTAGTGGTGCTTTGGTATTGTTGTGGTTTAACCTCAGCGAGCAACTATGCACCATGCAGCTACTCACTTGCTTCCCCCCCACCCAGTGGGATGGGGGAGGGAATTGGAAGGAAAAAGGTAAAACTCGTGGGTTGAGATAAGAACATTTTAATAGAACAGAAAGGAAGAAAAGAATAATGATGATAATAACAATAATAAAATGACAGTAATAATAATAAAAGAATTGGAATATACAAAACAAGTGATACACAATGCAATTGCTCACCACTCGCTGACAAATGCCCTGTTAGGTCCCAAGCAGTGATCTTCCCCCACACCAGGCCAACTCCCCCCAGTTTATATACTGGTCATGATGTCACATGGTATGGAATACCCCTTTGGCCACTTTGGGTCAGCTGCCCTGGCTGTGTCCCCTCCCAACTTCTTGTGCCCCTCCAGCCTTCTTGCTGGCTGGGCATCAGAAGCTGAAAAATCCTTGACTTCGTATAGCAACAACTGAAAACATTAGTGTGTTATCAACATTCTTCTCGTACTGAATCCAAGACTTAACACTATACCAGCTACTAGAAAGAAAATTAACTCTATCCCAGCCAAAACCAGGACAGGTATACATCCAGTGTTTTTTTTAAATAGAATTTGGAGCTTGAAATCCATAACGAAGTCCACCTAGGAGGAATTCGTATCTGTCCTTCTCGTGCTTCTAAGAGGAAGAATCAAGCAGGATATTTGGCTGAAAATACCGTGAAATTCATTCATCAATGCAAATGGAAGTGCTAAAACAGGATTGAGCATAAACCATTTTTTAACCCTAGGTTCTGTTTTTCTACCCTGTTTCAGATGACCACCTATGCTGAGTTATTTGAGAAAGGATGCAAATTACCAATTTTTTTTCCAGTTGGCATTTTTTCATTTGGAAAGTTATGTATTTTGTAAATCACACACAAATAAGTAAACATTATTTATTTTATTATTGTGGAAATCACCTATGAAATCCGTGTTGTCTCTGGTACAAATACTACCATAGAGAGTTATAAATACAGAGATTCACTTTGATTTACATGGAGTGCTTTTTGAATAGTAACTGTTCTGGTAGATATTTGGTGTGTTTGCTAGCCTCAGACGCTCTGTTGCAAGGCTGCTGTAAATAATAATTCAGTATACCTATATTTAGCAAAGGGACTCCAGAGATTCGCCTTGAGGAATGGAGAGGAGAAAATTTGATACTCATTGGGGAGATTTTTTTAAAGAGAGAAGAAGCTGGGTATCTATTTACAATGTTGTTTGGGTTTTTTTTAATACCAGAAAGGCGGTCAGTCCTGCATGACATAATATTGAAAATTCACTGTAGGCTATATGGGCTATAACGTACAGTCAGTTTTGAGTTCAAGGAGATCTTGGATCTGTCCTCCAGCCATCTAAACATTCAGCTCATTATATTTCGCTTTAGTCTTTCCTTCTTCAGGGATCTACTGTACTGGGGATTTGGATTCAGTTTTTAGCGCTATAGAATTTAATTAGAATTTTGATGAAACTAATATTAATCTATTGACAAGGTAGCAATTTAGTAGTTTTTACTTTTGCTCAAGCACTGCTTTACTATTTCAAGAAAATAAAGCTATTCAAAATTCAACCTGCCTGGAGTCTTAGCTGCGATAGCAGTAATTCAGAGTATGTGACTGTACAACACATGCATATGAACTTAGTGGTATTTAGACGTTAAGAACATTTCTGATTCTTAGCTGGAGCCTGAAGTGTAATTTGCTACCACTGCAATCACAGTCCTTCATCCGGTTGTCATTTTGGTATCAAAAGAGGATTTGGAGTATGTCAGGCACAATATATTCCCCTCCTAATGTGCTGAGTTACCTTGTTTGTCTATTAACTCTTAACAGATGTTATTTTGAATGTAAGCCTGCAAAGCGAATAAAACAAGTTCATTTCTTGATGGAAAGCAAAATTTGTATTTCGTCATTTTATAAAATTGCTACAGTCAGAGAAATATTATTACTTTAAAAAAAACCAGAAATAAGATTGATTATTCCTAAAAGCATGTCCTTTTTCCCCTTCAGAATGATTGTTAAAAGATTAATAAAGCAAAGTGATTTCTTACCTTAAATACCTCTTCTTTTCTCTTCAGTTTCTTGAAAATAAGTACTTAGAAAATAGGCAGTTCTTTAACTGAGTACACCTCATAAGATGTCCCATTACTTTGAACTGAGGCCTTAACTTGGAACATGAAGCAATTCCCTCTTGCTTCCCTCCCTCTCCCTTGGCTTTAGCTACAAAAAATGTCATTTCTTCTTGTAGTTACTGGAAAGTTAATGAGGCTTTTTTGATGCTACTGTAGAATAGTACAGCATGTTGTTAAATTCTAGGATTGGAATTATTGCAGAGCCTACGAGCATCATTATAGTTAAGGGTGCCTAAGCATTTCCAATATAAACTTGTATTTCAGTGGTTTATAACTGGCTGTAAAGACTTGTTCCCAGCTTAAAGCTGGCATAAAATGGTTTGGCTCAGGAAAAGTGTGTGTGTATTATACACACATATATGAGAGGCAGGCATATGTTTACACATATTATATTTGTTATATATTACACAGATTATATGTATGCCTAATCATACATATCCATGCCTGCCCTTTGTGTATGTGCATATATATGTGTGTAGGTAATACTAATGAATTTTTTTTGTTGTGCGAGTTGCGTGGCATTTAGAAAGTAGAAGTATTCTTTTCACTCAAAAGTGACCTATGTATAGAGAGAGAGAATATGCAGAGATGAAAATAGTAATTGATTGTCATTATTGAACACTGTTTTTGAGGTTTTGAAAGTAATTTTCACAATAAGTTCTCCTCTCTATCCTACTTTATCTCTCTACCCCTCAACTTTTTTCTCCTACCAACAGAGCTGCATAAGATGATGGAAAAAGATTTTTCTTGTTGCAGATCAGTAGTAACATAGTCCATCTGCTGTTTAATATTGTACTATTACAAAATTTCATTTCAGTTTCTGAGTCATATAAATTGTAGAGTGCTTATAAATGCAGAGATTTTGCATTGTATATGCTGTAAGTGATAAGATACTTAATATTGTGGCCAATTGTTTTGAAGCCCTAAGCTTGACTTGAAAAGGGCCAAAAGAAAGGCAGTGTTCAAAGCAGCCCCAGACTTCTGTCATGGTATTATCTCTGATCTGACTTGCCATAGCAGCTATGTGAAGCTTTCTTAGTCTCTGTCTATCATAATCCCTAGTAGTCTGCAATTTACCAGCCCCACCTGGGAAGAACCTGAATCAGGGAGTAGATTTTAGATTTTAAATGCAGACTGCAAGACCAATGATGCTCAAAGCAAAAGGAAGTGCATAGAAACCATTAAATCCATGCATACTGCTTTAACTCTGGCACCAGTTCCTAGGTGCTAATGTCAGTCTTTTTTGCTGCAGCCTTGCTTTCAAGTTTAAACAAAACCCACTAAAACTATGCAAACAAACTGATGGCTCTGTTTTTGCCTTTTTTTTTTTTTTTTTTCCTAAAGAGGGAGAAAAATGAAAGGTAGTCTTAAAGACAGGTATTTGAGATAGGAAGGAATGGGTCAGAAAAGCTGTAGACTGGAAGAGAATGAAGATAACATAGAATTTTAGTAGGTAGTCCCAGTGCTGATGGGCTACATCATGTTCCTCTGTATGGAAGTTTTCACAGGAGACTGGTTTAAGGATCCCTAACCCTTTTCTCATATGAGTAGTAGTTTGAGTACTTGCTGGTGACTACCTCAGAGAAGGCTAAGAGAATTCATGTTCCTACAAAACACTGAAGTTACTGAGCAAAAACTCTACCAAATCCAGTCCTTGTGAGTAAAGCAATCCATCCTGAGCTCCATCTTTTGCTTCTGGCCAGGGAACCTTTTTGGATAGTCACAGAAAGTTGGGTAGACAATTTTGGTTTGCTTCTGCTCCACTCACCCACCGCTAGCCTAGGGCAATAGTCTTCTCTACACTTGCGACACTACACTGTCCCCAGTTTTGGGCTGCCTATTATTATGACAGAGATACTGACAAACTGGCTAGAGTCCATCAGGCAGCCACTAAGATTATTAGCAGGTAAGAGTGTGTGTTGTATGAGAAGAGGCTGATAGAGCTAGATTTGCTTAGCCTGGGAAAAGGCAAGACTAACTGAGACTCTTAATTGCTGTCTTCTACTACCTGAAGGAGTGGTCACAGAAAAGACAAAGCCGTGGTCCTTTCAGAGATTCACTTGGAGAACATATGAGGCAACATTTGCAAGTTGCAGTGAGGAAGTTCAGACCATATGTAAGGAAACGGGTTTTCACAATGATCGTGGTTAGGCACTGAAACAGGTATTCCAGGGAGTGTGTAGAACCTCCATCCCAGGAGGTGGTGAAAAGAGGTCCCTTCAAACTTGACTTTCTTCTGAGATTCCAAGCCTTCATTGCTTTTACCTGTGCTACTGCTTTGATTTTTATGTTCAGTGACAAATGACACCTCCCACTCCATGTTACCTGTATGACTCATTCATGTTGCCACGGTATTTTGAGAGTCTTTCAACAATTAAAATATTTTGTTCTCAGAAGATCCTGGAAAGAAGTAGGAATGTATTCTTATTTTACAGATAGCTAATTGGCATCTGTAGATTTTACAGGAGAATCTTCCAAAGACACATACAATTTCCTAATTCCCTTTTCCTCTCCCATCCCATGCCAAGGTTAAGTAAGGAACTGAGTCCATGTTGTTTGAACCCAAACCCAGTGTTCTAACATTGCACCAGCCTGTCTAACTTTTCTTGTTTGTAATAGTAAGTACTAGGTATCTGCCAAGTTTGAAATGCATACTCCAAACTTCTGGCCTGCTAGTACTAGCAAAAAAGAGTCTTTAATGGGAATAATGTATAGTGCTTCCTTTTGTTACTCTTTGTTTTTAAAAACACTGGAAGCATTTTCATTATTACCTCTAATCCTGGAAAATGCAAATTTCACAAGTAGAAGTTTCAGTACATTAAAAAGAATGAAAGCTATTGAAATAAGGGGTAAGGGATGGGATCTTTAGTGACAGAGGATCTAATATCCTGACAGAGGATTCTAATATAGTCTTATTGCCTGTGGTGTCATCTTATATGGAATGTTTTTACAGTATGGCAATAGACTGATTTTATTCACTTGTTTAGAAATTGTTTCAGAATGTGGTTAAGCTTTTGGAAATGCCTTATTTGGTGCCAACAAGGTCTTCCTGCAGCATGGTTAGTTCAAGAAAAAATTGCGTATCAGCCATTGTGAATGCGGGTGGTGGTTGATTTTTTTCTAGGTTAAGTGGTGCTAGTTTTTCTCATCTAATGTTGATCTTACTGGTTGGTTTGGTTGAATGAAGAGATGTGTTTCTTAACTTCTTATTTGGTTTCCTTTTCCACTGAGAAATCATTTTAGGTGCAGTAGAATTATGATATGGGATGTTTCATTATTGGCTAGGTGTAAAGGTATCTATGATGACTATTTTTCTAAGGCTTTTTATCTTTTTGATGATATAAGGTGAGCTCAGACTGAACCAGCAGTATAGTCTTAGACAAGAAAAATGGCTTCAATTTCTTCCCTTCTGCCTCTCCCAATCCCTCTGAAAAAAATCCAAACAACAACCAACCAGCCAAAACCCTCCTCCAGTCCTGCAATGAGTGTTCATGTGTAGCTCTGAAAAAAAATGGAGCCATGAGCCAAAGACTGGTTATCTATTTTAGAAACATGCAATTATTTGGCAATAATGTAAAAGTAGTCTAAAACACCAGTATTTTACAACTCCTTGTTGCTAAACAAATGAAAATTCTGTTCCTTCCCTATACCCATGACACATGGTTTATGATTTAATCTGTTTCAAATTTGTGCCAATATTTTTGATTCAGTTTTCCAAATAATGTGTCCAAGGAAGCAGGTTGCTTTTGCCCATACAATTACAACTTCAGCAACCAGGTAATATATGCAGCTGATGATTTTTCTTGTTTAGAATATACTACAGTGAATGTTATGGTCCCTATAATGCTGGTGTAAATCATGAGTAATTCCATGAAGTTCTGTGTAGATCTGTCCCATGTGCATGAGATGATAATTTGTCTATGAAACTTAAAATTTTACAGCTAAATCCTAAAAAATAGAGGTGGGTACTCTTGTAAATATTTGGGCTTTTTAGCTGTTAATGGAGATGAGGTATTAAATATTGTTCCTAATTCTTATGAGGTATATTGTGATATTGTTGAAAATAGGAGATCTTGTGCAAATCAAGATTACTCACCTGAGAGTTTAGAGCTTGGTACACAAAGAGCAGATTCTGATGATGGCTTTCTCATCTAATTTATCTAAAACGTCTGGGATGCTCATGGAGGAAGAAATTCACTCTTTTATCTGTGCTTTAGACAGATTTAGTCTTTGTTGGGCCACTAGTCAGGTGTGCACAAAGTCATTTTCTGTGAACACAGCAATTAAACATCTTTTCCTTGAGCCCTTTTTGTCTATCAAATAAAAACAGGGAACAGAGATGGGATTTTCTGCTACATCTGTAGTTACAGGCATCTTTGGCAGGGGGTGGGGGAGTGAAAGGCTGCAGGTGTATAGAAACTGCCAGGAGGCATAGACATAGTTGTGAAATAGATAAATACATTGTGAAGAAGAACAGATAGAGGTTTAGCTGAGCAGTGATAATATGAAGGAAAATAAATAGAAATTAGTAATGACATAGGAACCTGTGAGGGAACAAACTAGAAAATGTTGTAGCTCGTGAACATGCTCCAAGCACAACCAGATCAGTAGGTGTGTTTTCCATGGCTTATTTATTAAGTTTCTGCAGTACTACTTTGTGAATATTATTTCCGTCTGTTATTATTTTAATTTTGCGTAGTAACCAAAAGCCACAGTAAAGGAGTAGGTCTTCCAAAAGTACCTAATTAGGGCAGGGACCACATAGCCCTGTCAAAAAATTCCTGTGGAGTGCTTTTCCTTTTGGTCTTACAAAGTCAAGACCACAGCAATACTTGTTTTCTGAAACTTGCCAAACTTCAAACTTAACATTTTTTTCCTTGTGTAAGTGTATAATTTCTGTAGATGTCAAGGTCGGGTTAGCACCCTGTTGAAGGCTTCTTTTGGCCTTTATTGGGAAATGTTTGCATGTTAGGATTGCTCTTCAGGGATCTCAGAGTCCTTGATGGCATTCTGAAGTGACAGAAGTAAATTGTGGACAAGAGAGATGAGCATGTTCAGAGCCCATTGCAGGGATTCCAGTACTGTGTTAATTGCGTTTGCTATTTGTTGGAATCTTTTATTATTGTTATTAGTAATAGTTTGTGCCCTGTTTTGTGGGTCTTTTTAAACAAATGGCCCTAAAAGTTCCTTTAATTAAGAACAAACCAAAAATCCTGTCCAAAACTGTGAAACAGGGTTTTCAAAGTCCCTATATGTGTTTTTGCACTGATTTGATATTTGTTCTCACTTCTGCTGGAAGGGCTTGTTTGAATGGATTTCTATGAACTGGTGCTAAAAGAGCCTGTTTTTAATATTGTTCCTTTTCCTTCTCAAAAGTAAAATTCAGAATAGAAGCTTTGACACAAGAAAATTCAAGTCTGACTTGATTGTGAAGCGAGTGGAAGGACCACAGAATGTTTACAAATAGAAAGAGAACTCCATATAAGATTTATGTTTCTCCTAGTCTGTGAATTGAACTCTGTCTGCTGGTTTTGACGTTTTTCCAGAAGTGTGATTGTCAGGTAATTTGAAGTGAGCAACACGCAGGGGCTTTTAGATCTTTTGAAATACACAAATAGTGAATTATTTACTCTGGGGCTGAGATTCAAGATTTTTTTTTTCCTTCCAGAAAGCTTGGGAAGAAAGACAAACTAAAAGAAAAAATAGCATAAACTCAAAATAATCCAGACAGAACATTTAGAACATAGACTGTGAAGTGATGAAGATTAGGTCTTTCTCTGCAATGAATATTTTTTCTTGTAACCTTGTGTTCCTTCCCCATTTCACCACAAGCCTTCCCAAATACATACTTTGGCTTGTTTGTAGTACCAGCATTCATACTGACACATTCTTTGGCAGGAAAAAAAAAAACTTATCACAGCCATCTTCTATAATTAGTGGAATCATTTATTGGTTATTAAGAATAATTCCTCTTCCATGGCCACTAGCAGAACTTGTAAGATCATTGTTATGATCTTACTAATTTTTTCTCATTGATTATTAAGTGGTTGGTTATGGGTTGGTTGAGACCTTCACCACTACACTCCTCTTCAGTGAGGATTTGGATCTCATGGTTTTATATTGCATTAGTGGGGCTAGTTGGGCTAGTTTCTGTTCCCAGAAATATGTAATTTCTCCACTAAATTCTTACATAAACAAAATCTGGTGGTAAAAGCTCTGACTTTATATGAATCAGGAGGCAGGAATGCCTTTCTTGTCACAGTTGGGGTTTTATTTATGTTTGTTTGGTTTTTTGAGACCTTCTGCAAGTACTTTATGATATGCTCATTGCCTCTGACGAAGGTAACTTTATCTTCCTAGACGTCAGTTTAGCTTTTGGTCTTATTTATCCTTGTCCTCTTTAAAAACTTACCTCAAGGTGTCTTTTTTAGTAGCATTGGTACTTGGGATTTTTTTCCCCACTTCTTTCCGTTGCTGCAAGTCTATTTTTTCACGTTCATAACATTTACCCACTCTAATTCTATGCTATTGTATAGTTAAGGCTCTTTTCCTCATATATGTTGTAATTCAGTACTGGCTTTGATCATGACCACTCAGTTAAGTCTTCCTCTGCTTAATGGCTTGGATCCTATACTTCCTGTATTTGCTATTCTTCTTACTTCTTTGCTCTCATAACATTCTGTCAGTTGGGAGACTTCATTCCTGAAGGACAGTTTTATCAAATTCATAGTGTTCAGCAGCTTATTTGACCTTAGAGCGATCCATTTCACTTTGACATTTTGTTAATCCATTTCTCCCTCTGCTCAGTCCCCACAACTGCTAGCATGGGGCTTCACAAGGGCCTAGGTCAAATTTCAGTTACTCCCAATGAGACAGAATAGCCAAAACTTTCTCTAGTGTCTCATGATCCATTGTTAGTTTTCTAAGCAAAGCTTTGACATTCCCTTGGTATGTGAGGTCTGAGGTCTTCCCCTAACTTCAGCAGCAATGGGCTGCAAGCTGGTCTAGAGGGCCTTCGCAATTCTGAGTTCGGACCATAATCTTTGGGAGACTACAGCATGCGTCAAAAGGCATCATCATCATCTGTCACATGCTCTGTGCTTTTAGAATAGTTAATCCAGTCTGTTTGGCTAGTGTTACTGTTCTGACATTTGAATGCTGATTAGTTAAATTTGCCGCTGAATCCACTGCAGAGCTGTGATTATGACCTTCAGTAAGCTGCTGCTGCTGTTTGGCTAAGAGTGAAAAACTTTTTTCAACACTGCCACCATCAGACACTGGCAGCTTTGGACCCATTTTGCCAAGGAACATAATTTCCTCTTTCCTTCTGGTTTCCTTCCACTGTGTATCATTTCCAGCTACTTTACATACCACTGTAGTACCATATAATGTTTCTTTCTTTAAAATTAAATAGCCTTCTGCTTCTTTGGTTTGGCCAAGAATATTTGGAGGTGAGCATTCAGGAGGTTTACCGCACCTTCCACAAGTGTTCTATTTTTAGATGAAAACTTCTGGTTGTTTAAAAGATGGATGGCAGAACTGCTAAGAACAGCTTAGACAGTGTTACATTTTCAGCAAAGTGCACATTTTTGGTAGATACTATAGGAAACACTGGGTCCAGCAGCTGTGGAAAGATCTTATGATCCTTCACTGTTATTTTTGGAGTGTGTGTGTTGAGGGGATTGGCTGGCCTTCTCTTTTGATTTTTTGCCTGTAATAAGCCAGGAAGGGATGTACTTAGTAGTGCCTTGGACCTTTTGGTTTCTTTAAGTCAGTCCAGATATTAGGTAGTAAGTACATTATGTCCCTGTTTTGCACTGAAATCAGACTCAAAAGCTAAATGTAATGACACAGTGCTGAGCTAATTTCTAGTTTAGAGACAGCATGCTTAGAGATACAAGTCAATAACTTTACAAACACTTCCGGATATGTCTTTGTATTTCTGCTTGAAAGAAAAAATCAAGCAAAATAAAAGTTAGACAAAAAGTAGTCTTAAAAAGCCCACACTGTTACTGGCATTGACTGTGTTAACAAGTAATATAGTGCCGTTATAGTGGATGAATAAGTTGAAGTAGTCAGTGTGGAGACCCCTACGTCTAGAGTCCGTACAGTCGGACAGATGTACTTTGTACTTGATTTAGTCTGGTCCCTTGAGCTAAATATCCCTTCCCAAGCATTGAAGCTGCTCAGAGAAGTGCTTATTTTTTCACACCCTTATGTTCCTGTTGGGGTGAAATGGTGCACAACTGCAACAAAGATTCCTCTCTAGCTTCCTCTAGAAATAATCCAGGTTGCCTGCACCAAAATGTCCCAGCAACCCGAACTGGTTTGGAAATGTGAGTGTGAATGACTGGAGCATTTGCTTTAAAAATATGCTGTTAGTCCAAATGAAAACGCAAATGTGGGTATAGCCATTAACTCCCTGCAGCAATAAACTCTCCAAACTGTGGAATAGTGTTTAACTGTACTATGGTACATAGTAACAATGTAGCAAATACCCATGGGGAGATTTTGTAGGTGGAAAAGGTGATTTTATCTAAAATACGGCCTGAAATGAAGTAGGTTTCACTCATTCACTGTCACACTCAAGTGCCAGAATGTGCTTGGTGTCCAAGAAGTCTGTCCAACAGTCTGGCACGACAATATTTCCATCCAGATGTTAGGCTCTGGATCAGTTACCATGACATGAAGGACATGTTTCAAGTCCTTATGTCTCCTGGGCTCTTCTTAGCTTGGCAACCACAAGCAGGTTTTGGTTATGCCCTTTTGTACCCTTTTGGAGCTAACAGTGTTTTCATTCTTTTCCGCTTTGTGCGTGGTCAGGCTTTGATCACGGCCCTCTTTCTCTGGATCTGGATGTCTTTTTGAAGCTTAGGTGAGCTGGGATCTTGATGACCTGCTTATTCTGACAGCCTTGAACTTGCTGTGTGTTCCTCTGCATGCCACCACACCCAGGCCTTCCCATTCATTCTCAGTTCCTGCATATTGTTGCAGCTCTCTGCAATACTCTTGCCAAAAATCAGACACTGATGAGGTTTAAATTTGGACTAGGCTATGACTGGAAACCAGGAGAGTTTTCAGCAGGACATGTGTGCCAGTATCGACCCTGTAAGTTACAGTTATGTAAGGCATGTGTCCTAGATGCGGAGGAGGTACTGAGCCATTTTGAATACTGTGCCGTTTTGTCTGCAAGATAAAGATGCTGATCAACAGAGTCCACAGACTTCCTGCCTGGGGAATATACCAGTAAGTCAAACAGGCCTACTCAGGAGCCTGTGTGGCCTAGGAAGCTCCAGACAATCCAGAAAGAACCATAAGGGAACCTGTGACCTAATACTAGCAGAACAACCTGGATATGATGAGCCGATAATACTTGCAAAGCCTCTTGCTTGACAGCAATCATGTCAGTGTTGGTGACCACAAGAAGTAACTACATTTACCTCCAACTAACTGGAACTCTTGCAGAGGTCAGTGTGTAGATAAAGCACCATAGGCAAAAGGTGTTGAACTGGAAACTTAACAAAAACCTACATGTCGATATCATCCCCATGTCTAAGAAGTGTGGAATGATTATACTAAGAAAGGCTTTTGCCATGATAGCAGGAAGTAGCAGAATTAGGTTTGTAAAACTCCGGAGCAGTGTCTGTTCACTAAGAGCAGCTTGATACGCTAGAACTTCCTTTGAGTTCAGATCAGCAGCTTAGAATGAGCTAGATACTTCACATATATCCAGACCATTGTTTGAGCCAACTTACCTTGATCTGAGAAATTGGTAACTTAGATTTTTGCCCTAGTATTAGTTAGAGGATATAAATGCTGGGAAAATGAGCTCCAAGAAGCTGGTAAACCAGAGCTGCTGAGTTTTCCTTTCTCAAGTCCAGCATATACAAAGTAATGTCTCAGTTTCTTCGCAACTCCCCCTTTCCTTGTATCTTTGTGCTTACTGATAGGGTCTGCCAAATGAGTCATGCGTACCATATCATAACCGTCGTTAATTGGTTTTTGGATGAGAGTGGCTGGTGCTCTGAAAACAGCTGATAGAAGCAGCTTTAAGCTATGTGTGGCAGAGGGAGATTTTGGAAAGACTGGAGAAGGACAGCCATTCCTTTTTGTATATGTTCTGTCTGTCACTTTGTTCTTTAGCTCCTCATTCCTTGCTGATGCTATGTTGTCCGCTGGAAAGCATTTTCCTTTGAGGGTGGAATAATTTCTTGGCTGGCCTGGAGACACCATTCTATCCTGACAGGTGACGGCTGGGTTTCAGGTTTTCACATCTGTGTGACCTCCCAGCTGGACAGTGCAATCCACCTGCATACCAAATGTTCAGTATGTAGGAAATGGTGTAAAACAGGGCGCTTAGTGCATTTCCTTGAGCAAGAGTCTGTTTTGGGAATGTATCAAACCTTTGCTTTTCAGATTGGCTTTCCACAGAATTTAGATTGAATTTCAAGTTTTGAGTATCTTAAAAACACTCTGTCATACAGGCACAAAAACCTAAAAGAGCGTGTAAGGTTTCACCATGGTGAAACCTGTGGTGATCTGCAACAAGGGGAAAACTGAAGAAAACTGAGGTTTATCCAGGGGGTTAAATGTCAGTGGTGTCAGTTGATGTAATTTTGCCAAGTGAATTCTTCAGGAAGTAGGAGACAGGACATGCTATACCACCTTACTGTCAGGAGCGGGGGGAATGTTGTTGCCTATGCTTGCTTAGCATAAATATTCAATACTGCATATATTCATATATATATATATATATACACACACATATATATATGTAAAACCCCAAACCCTATCAAAACAAGAAACATCTTCTGCTTTTCACCTGGAGGAAGTATAAAAGAAGAAACAATGTGCAACAGATGTTAGTCACATGGCTTAATGCAGTGTGATTTATAAAACTGTGCAGAATACAGATTTGCTTCTAGTTACATTGTTGTTAGTAGATTAGCTCAACTGAAATCTAGTCAGATTAGTCCCAAATTATGCAAGTATAAGAGAACAGAATTAGTCTTGCCCACACAAAAGGTTTATTTAGGTTGTAAAGCTTGAACAATACTTTCCAAACCTTTCTGTTGTTGTTTATTTATGTTAATTAAACCAATTCTGTTCAGTCATGAGCTTTTCTTTATACACAGTGTGTATTTTTCAGGAACTACTTATTCAAACATGTAAAGACTGTTAAAAGATTCTGAGATGTCAAGTCCTATAGGAGTCTGGTTTTATTTTATGAATTATATTTCTTCATTAGTGTTGCTTTAAAGCTTAAGGAAAGTAAGAGTTTTTGTATTCTATAATCTACATATACTTTTTTTTAGTTATCAAAACCATGGAAAAAAAGCACATTTTACCAGTGCAAGTATTTGCACTGTATCTTAATCACTATTCCAGCAATAGTAAGTTGAAAATTATGTATATTTTATTAGTTTTTCTTTTCCAATGGCATAGTATTTTCATTCTGATAGCATTGTCTTTTTAGTGCTTCATTAATATTCACTTGGGAAGTGCTGCAAAAGCTAATCAAAGCTATTAGGACACACGATACAAATCTTACTACTTGTGTAGCAGAGTGTAAAATAGCCACCAATAATTTCATAGGTAAATCAGTAGTAGAACAAGAGGAACTCTAGAAAGTGACTTTAATGGTAAATTGTTGTTTTTATTGTTTAGTTGCACAACATAAGTTAATGAAACTAAATCAACAAGGAGTGTCCTAAGGTAACTCTGTATTGTACTTTTGTTTTTATACACAATGTATGCAGTACATTAGTAATAGGTATAACCTATTGAATACATTGCATATTTGGTGTGAAACTGTACTGTGCAAGCCTGTGCAATACGTTCTGGACGCCCTGAAATTATTCTTTTAATGAAAAGTAGTTGTGTGTTCCGTTAAAATCTGGGAAGGTAGGTGGCAACATTTTATAGAAAGGAGGGTAGATATGTACAGAGAACTTTTCCAGTGATTAATAGCAGTGATAACATTTTACTTAACACAAAAGACAGAATTCCCAGTTGTTTGACACTAGGGGCAGAGTAGGAGTGCTATTTTTAAACAGAAATCAGCAAGTAAATACTTTATGCTTAAAAACGTCTGGCATCTCATGGCATAAGAACTTTTAATTAACATCTGCATAACAAGACTGAAATGCGCTACTAAGTTTGTTATATTTGCATTCTAAATTGCTGATTAATGCAGTGTTTAAGGACGGTAGAGCAGGAATTATTAATATTTTTCTCCATCGCAAAGTGAATTGTTTTTTACTTGTGTCTTTAGTCTTATACTGTCTTAAATATGATCCTTTGTGAAGGCAGAGAAGGGAGTTTGTTCTTATTTTGTGACAGCTGCGTTTGTTTATGAGCTTTTACTTGTGGATTGTAATAATTTGACATAAAATGGACAGATGTTTGAACTCCTATATAAACCATATTCTAAACAGTGTAGCTTACTGCTCAACAAGAGTACTGAATGTGTCAAAACAGAAATACCTTTCCAGTAATAACCACCCTGAAAGCAGAAAAGAACAGAGCTGCCAGTTCTGTCAGGTGATCCAGATAAAGATATCAAACTTCCATCATTACATTTTCTCTGTACTTACAATTAATGTCACATGTAAATCACATTATTGTGATAGCAGACCATTAAAAACTGTGCAAACCAAAAGATTAGGAGAGTTCCACTTCTCATTTTTTTTTTCTATGTGATTTACTGCTACTTAGAATGAATTTTAACATAGAATAATTTTAAGTGACATGGACACTGTAGACACTAAAGGTGACACAAAAATGGTATAGCTGCATTATAGTAAAGAGAACTACTGGCATCTCTAGAGGTCAGAACATCCGTATAGTGCACTGCCTTTCCTCTGTCTACTCACATTTAGTCATCATGCTGTCTGCTCCACAGGTTTTCACAGAGTTGCCATAACTTCTCAGTCTCGTGAAAAAGTCAACATTCTCCACAGTTCTCATTCTTCACACAATGAGCAACATATTTGGTAGTTTTTGAAAGTATTACTACCTGAACGTCCGGCTGAGGCCTGACTGCTGTTCTGTTGCCTGCCCTCAGCTTCCATTTGGAGCTGAATGTGTTCACTGTTTTTCAGAAAGTGCTCAGCCCTCCTCAGGTCACTGCCCTTGCTTTGTAGCCAGCTAGGAAATTTCATAACCATAACTGGCCTAAACCCCTTTGATTTGATATAATATATCCTGCTTTTTTGAAACACTTGCATAAATCTTATTAATCCTAATGGGCATCACATGTTCACAAAGATGGGGAAGGATAACCATTTGTTCAAGATTCGTATAGTTTTAGTGATGCTATTTTTAATGATTTCTCAGTTGTATTCAGGCATACAATTTTCTTCCTACCTGACGTCAGTAGGAGGTATGCTTTCATATCTGGAAAGTGTACTCGTTTGTTTTTAACTACATAACATATGGATCAGTGCTTAGATACCAATCTTACAGGAGCCAGAGAAATATCTAAATAGAGAGTCAGGGGTGGAATGGCTAAAAATATACACATAGTTTTAGATATTCTAATCTACTATAGCTTATCTGAAAATGCAAGGCATTCTTAAGATGTTGATCTTGGAACTTAAAAAAATGAAAGAGATTAATCTGTGTTCATTCCCAATCAGTTTCTAAATTTAACTTTCCTTTGGATAAAAAAAACCCTAAAATCAAACCTTGAATTAAACTAGTCTCAGTTGATGGATAGATGTACTAGAAAGCTTACCCTCTACTTTATGTCTTTTGCATAGCCAGATGTCATCAAGCACAAATTATTCACATCTGAATGTAATATTGTTGTGCTGTAATCTTGTTGTTAAGGTAATGATACAATATCACATTAAAAAATGGCTGTTACTACAGTCAGGCTTTTTTTTTTTGTCTGCCAGTTTATTCCTTTTCCTTCAGATTAGGTTTTGCTTTTACCATTCCAAATTGATAAAAGAATAAATCCTTCCTGTTTGTAAACTGTTATCGCACTGTTTTTTTCTTTTTCTGTTATTGACTTGACTGAAAATGTGAGATGTATTATAAATCATAGCTAGCCACTTTCTCACATCATTTTAGCCTTCTGTTTTCCACATGTGTATGGTACTTTGCTGTGTGATTTTTTTGAATAGTCAATTTTATGCCTTTTAATGTTGATTGAAAATGAGTTTATGTTTTGGAATATGCAGTGTGTCTACTTGTGTGTATCTTTTTGCATTTAGTATCAGTATGTTGCCATTAATACTGCATGTACAGTGAAAAAGAGGACATTATGTGTGCAGTGTGTTTTTAAGTTGGGGCTAAAATAGTTGATCGCTTTCTTCCTCCAAAGGTATCAGTGCTTCTGGTAGCTGGACATTTGGAGTAAGTTAAAACTCTAAAAGAAAGAGTTTTTTCATTGTTGTTTGGTTTGACATAATTTTTAAAGTATTTTTTCTACATATGGCCATTGTGGTCCAAATTATCTGCTTGTGGTAGGTAATAGGTATGAGATTGTATTACTGATAACCTAGGTGAAGAAATCGGGTGGCTAAATTCAAATCTGATATGCTTACCTACAGAGATTCTTATTTCTGAATGAGTAGAGAAAAGTGTGGATGAGAGAATTTAGTTGTGTTCTTTGTGTTTGTTACCAGGTGTAGGACCAAGATTTTTCATCCTGTGTGCAAGTTCTTGTCATGAGACTAGCAATTTTTGCTGTTGCAATTGCTTCCTAGCACTCCAGGCTTTTCACCTGAGTTAATAAGTAGTAGTCTGGCAGTACAGGAGTTACTTAAGGTGTTTGCCTTGGACGACTACAGTATCGATGCTGCTGTCATCTGTAAATAACCTTAGGATCTCCTAGACACTATGAAAACTGTGGGTCTCAATACTTTTGCCACAACAGTTATCTGTCTTTGAACTCCTGAATGGGAGACTGGAAAGGAGGTGGTAACACCCATGCTTTTGTTATGTAGTATCTGCCTAAGAAGGGTTCAGGTCAGAGGTCATACAGGTTTGAAATAGGTTACATGGAGTACCTCCTGTGAGTGACTGTCAATATACACGTTCCACTTCAGGGTGTACTTGCACATGCGCATCTGAGCTGTTACAGCTTTTTTTAGACAAAAGAATTTGTACCTTGTACACCTAGCTTTTCTTTGTGCTCTGCACCGAGTGCATGGAGGGCAATGCATGTCTTCCATTCTTTAGTGCCTCCCAGTTCTGGCTTTTGCTTAGGTAAAGCATTCGTGGCTTCTAATCCATAGTTTTGTCTCTTCTAAGCTTCTGAAGTAAACTAAAAAAAATTACAAGTTTGTAAAAACTTGCAAACTACAAATAACTAGTCCTTCTTATTTTGTGTGGCACTTTTAAATAAACTGAGTTTGCAAAAACTGTAAATATGAATAGTACACAAAGGCATTTGTGTTACTTAAAATCTAAGTGATTGTGCTCCTGGAAACAATTTTTTTTTTGTTTGGTTTATGGTTCTCTCTCACTCTTTCCACAGTAATTAGACAAACAGAAAGTTGTGTTATATGCAGTGTTTTAAAACCCAGCTGCCTTTTTCCAAGTGCATAATTCGTAGGAAGAATTAGCCAGCATTCAGATAGAAAGAATTGTGCTAATATAGGCTGCTGTTACAGTTCCCCAGTTATGCCATAGAGAGACAAGGAGCCTCAAGATAATTTCCTTTCCCTGGTCATGGATTTGCTGAGAGAGTTGCTACCTGTGAACTGAGATTAATCTGTTGCCATTTATGGCTAGGAGAAATTAATGTAGGAGATATGGATCTGACACTGACAGGCTCATTGGAACTTTCCAGTTGATTGAAGAGTGCCATGTATTCTCTTTTACAAATAGGCTGTTTTTTTCTGTTTGCATTGTCGGTGCTCACAACTTATTTAAAAGTATCTGCTCTCCTGTTTTGTGTACGGAAGTCAGAAAGACACAGTGAAGCAGCTCTGGCAAAGACCAGCACCTGATTATTTTCTACTGCATGATGTTTACACTGAATGTGACCTGGAACATTCGTTGGACAAAGAACTTGCAAATAAAGAGTTTGGGGTTTTCTTTTCATGTTACTACAGACTGCAGAGAGCAGTTTGCTGCTCCAGAAGCCTTTGATGAAGCTCTGTGCAGTAGTTGCACATACTCCTTTATGAGATGCCAGAAAACGAGCTTGTTGTGTGCTCATTACTCCTGGGGTCTGTTTTGTAATGTGTGTTGCAAAGATCTCTTCTGGCAGTTTCTTTGTGTAATGTTCATGTGAGGCCACCGAGGGAGTTTTTGAGATGGTCTGTTCTTCTGTGCTGTCAGTATACTGAAGATACCCACCTCCCCGTCATCATACCCAGATGGTGCAGGCTCTGCTTTCCCACTGTTTGATTCATAAACTTACATAAGGAGGAGTTGGCCGAGTTTCAGCTAGAGGTAATGCTCATAGGAAAAAAGGAAAAAAATAGTGGTGCTTTGTCTGATTCTGCTGTTGATAAAGAAGTCTCATCTTCTACTGATTTACTAGATTCTGCTAATTCTGTGGAATCATTGTTGGATACAGCTTTTTTTGGTAAGAGGCAGGTTTTTACCAGATAACAAATTTGTGGTGAGAATTACTGGTCATTGAGCGGATCTTCTTTACTTTGCTCAATTTAGACCCTCCTGTTTTAGTTCAGGATGTAGATAGTCTTCTTGAGTGAGTATTGGAGGCCTGCTGTCAGTCATTGCAGTCAATTTTTTTTTTTTTAACTTCAATTATAAATTTGCCCAAAGCTTTATGTGTTGAAATGTATTATACATATGAATATTAGAATAAAATTCTAGTCTGAGATACACATATATGTCTCTCCCATTGAAATAACAAGTCATATGCATACATCTGAAGAACTGAAGAACTGAACTTGACTTTAAGCATTTTCTCAAATAGATATAAACTATGAATATAACTTGCTTTCATTTCTCGGTAGGGGGATCCCTAAAAGGGCTCAGAACAATCAACACAGAGAAACACTGTGATTCTTGCAAGTGTTCACCTTCTGTGTTTCATTTCTTGCTTTTTTTTTTTTCTCTTTTTCAGCTATCTTTTAATTTACCTTTCTCTGATTTGTGTGCAGCATATGCTTTAGGATTGCGAGGGACCCAAAGCTGATGAACCGTTTTGTGTCTGATCAGAATCTTGTCCCTGCACGGTAACATAAGCATCGCACCTCTGATGCAGCCAGTCCTTGTACCTCTAGGGAGCAACAGTCTGTTAGCAGCTTTGCTTATGTTTCCTGCATTTGTGGCACATTTGTACTGCTGTTTCTGCTTTGGTAATATGACCAGCTTAAATTTCATTCTAACTATGTCAAATTATCAAATAAAGCTACAGCATTGCAGTCGCCAGGAAAATGAGAGACTGGACAGTGACATATTTATGATCTATATTCTTCCTGTTTTTCAATTCTAAGGCTGCTGTCATTTTTCCATTTTAGCAGTCCAATGTACGTGTCCAAGACTTGCCTGCAGATGTCTATGTTAACTGAAGAACTATTTCTTTACATATTTTTTTTTTCTTTAATTGAAGGAAAATCCCTGTGAACAAATAAACAAAGCTGATAAAAGTTTGGGACTTGGTAAGCTGAGTGATTCTTTACATTTTCTGTTTATCACTACCTGATCTTTACATGGGAAAGAAGATACACGCCTTTGGAAATTTTCAGCTTAAAAATAGTACAGTATTGGAATTCCTTGAAGAAAAGTGTATCCTGCATATTCTGAATAAATCAGCATTATAGGTTGGGGATTTTCCTTTACTGGTCTATTTTATGCGTAAATCCAGATTTCTCATACATATATGACTCAGTGATGCAGGCATCATATATAGAAGATGTATGTGGGGGAGCATTATAGCCATACAGAAACATTATTTTGCTAGTTCTTGACCCAACTTTTGTGTTTGCTCCTGTGTGCATATACTTAAATAGTGTATTTAGTTTTGGTGTAGAATAGCACCAATCTTTCTGAGAGGATTTTAACTGGCAAATGAGAGTTGATTGGCGCAGAAACTTGTCCTCTTTCTGAAGTGTGATTTAAGGCTCCATGAAGAAATCTAAGATGTTGATCTGTCTCCTAAGAGCTTTATGTTTGCAGTTGTAAACACAAACACAGGCACGTCCAGAGCTTAACAATGTCTTGGATTAGTTCCTGCTTGTTAATATAGCAGAATTAAACTGCAATGACAATGTTAATAAGAGCTTGAAGGAAGCAGCTGGTAGTTAAGGATCTTACTGAGGGTAAAGAGCTTGTTTGTGGTTGTGTGTATTACTTCTGGCTCCCAGCTGATCCTTGTAACATAGGTGAAAAAGGAATTACAGGGGATCTGTAAGATGCTTCGAGACTTGCCTCTTCCGGAAAAGAGGATGGGACCATGTAATCTATTAACTTCAGATAGTTAGATGTTTTAGCCCTTTTGTCATAAAGTTGGGATTTGAAAAGAAAAAGGTTTTAACACTGCTTGCAGATGCTAAGCTTTCTAGCAGATTCAGTTTGAATATAAATGTGAAATGTGGTTGGAAAGTCCTGTGCTGCCCCTTGCCACAATTGTTACACGCTGGCAACTTTTAATTTTTGTTTTCATAGAGCACTTTTTACTGTTTTAAAAAAAAGGCAGAAAAGTGTTGGTGATGCACCAAAATAACATGGTACAAAAGGATTCCCTTTCCCCTCACTCTGATGCTCAGGGAAATTGCTTAGTCCTTACTCATTAGGCTTGAAAGCACTTTGAGAACATAGACACCCATGCTGACACCATAATTCTTACAGAGTGCCTGTGAGCTGGTTCATTTCTGTTAATTTGGTAGTTTCAAATGACCTTGTTTCATCTTGCTATCTAGCTTTATTATCTTAAGCCATGGGAAAAGGTGTTCTTACTATTATTGGGACTACTTTGAGCATAGTCCTGTGCCTGTTGATCACAATGGGAATGACAGGAAGGGTCTGCTCCTTTATATGTAATTCTTTGGATGTTTTTCAACCTTTTTATTTTAAACTTGTCCTTCATTTATTATCTGCCTAGAAGCCACTCTCTTGATCACATAATTTTTAGACTTTTGACATCCGAATGGGATGCATACATACATTTCTCAATGGTGCGTGATTTTAATCTTCACAGTGACAATAAATCTGGCAAATCCCTTGAGCAATGGTGTGGATTTCTTGATGTTTTTATCCCTTTCTAGTTATTGCAGAGGTTGCTTGATTTAAAAATGTATGGCTGGTGTCTGTTGTCATTACTAATGCTCAAATGTCAAAGCAGGTATTCCAACAAACTTTACTTTCAACTAATCATTATCATCTGCTTATTCTAGGCTTTAATCAGTGTAAGTTAGGTCTCTGACAATTAATTATTTCCCTTTTGTAAGGTGTAGAAACTGTTTTAATTTTTGTTGTTTTCCTCCTTGACATGTAAGTACAAGTAAAGACGACTGTTTGAATAGAACTGACTTGATATACTGTTCTGCCAAAACATTAATATCCACATGCTCATTTTGGAAATGTTCAGTGGTATACCTAAGCACATTTCATTAAATAACAGTGAAAAATGTGTTGGAAGGAGAGGGGACAGTATAGGACACATTTCAGGGAATCTGGGCAGTAGTGGTATTAATGCCTTGGTTTATTCCTGTTCCTGGGACATTTGCAGTGAATGCACTGACAAAGCTAATAAAATGAGGGATGGTTATTATAATTCTTTTATACCAAACATCTGAATAAATTCTTTGCTAGCTTTTGTGCTTTCTCTGCCACTGCCAAATTTTTAAGGTTTTTATGTTGCACACAGAGCAGATTCCTCTGATGTGTTGGTCATCTCCAAATTAATCTGCATCCTTGTCTTTACTCATTGATGTGTGAGGGAAGGAATGAAAAACAGACTTCGGTATCCTGAGAAAAATCATGTAGCCCTTGTGTCTGTTCCACTATATTTAAAGCAAAAATGATAATTCTTCTCTTCAAAAGTGGATTAACATGTATAGTTGAAAGAATTTTGGAAACATTTCTTATAGCAAAGAATATTCTTTGAAAGGTACAAGCAGATTTTCCTACCTGCATGAGTAAAGTAACTTTATTTAGAACTCTTAATATATATCAAACTATATCAGTTGCCCTCTCAAAACAGTTTCATCTGAAAGCTCCTTCCATCTGTTCCATCCAAATAGCTGCAATATTGTTTAATTTTTAGAAGAAAAATATTAATTAAAACCCCTCGCACTTTCCAAAGTGTGTTGATACTACCATCAAACCCTAGACCTTTAACGGGGTTAAAAAGAGGTTTTGCTGCCTTATTTTACATTTCAGTGATTGAATTTCTGACAGATCTCTTCTGATCATGCTTACTAAGGAAAAGTTGGGGCTTTCTGAGGAAAGCTGAACTGTGGAACTACAGAATTTTTCAGAGTACTGTTAAAATATTATAGCTTGTCCTATAAAAGTTAGCACCTATTGGGTTGTGGATCATTATAATTGACTGGAAATTTGAAACATGATTTTTCATTTTTCCAAGGATTGATAATGTGATACATTGCAGTCTGAGTGTTGTCATACAAATTTTCTCTGCACATACACATGCTTCCCACCAGTTTGTTGCTGTTGGAGATTTTCTTTGGGACTAGTAGGAATCTCATGATATAGACTGAGAGTTAAACTGTTGAAATTGGTGGAGGAACGCTTGTAAGAACGTTTTGTGCTTAGGAAGATCAGAACAAGTAGACTGCTGAGAGTGCTTCCAAGGAGGAGAGAAGGGTGCTGTGTGTTTCCTTTTTCTGTGAGGGAATTTGGTCTGTGATGGATTTGGGGGAAATGAATGGAGATGTGTGGGTTTGAGAATATGAAAAATTTGCTTGGAGATTGTGGTTTGTGAATAAAATACCACCGCTGTTTTCTGGGATGGTTTTTGGATTTCCTTTGTCTGTGGTAGCATGAAGGAAATAGATGGTTTCATTCCTTTCAATTTAAAGGCCAGTCCGTTTTCTTGCCGGGTAGCAGGCATCTGGTTTGTGGTGACTGCCTGCTTTTTCCACAATATTGCATAAATTATGTCTTTGCTTAACAAAGGAGGTTACTATGTGCTTTGGTATTACAAGTTTATAATAATTTTGACTTCTAAGTCTAGTTTTAAATGTTGAAATCAAACAGTGAAGTCATATTCATTTGATAATCTGGCTCATTCATGCTATGATGCTGCATTGATATTTATGAAGGTTCATTTCCCTTCAATTATAGCATAATTTTAGAATTTCAAGCGTCATTAAGATTACTTGGAAAATTGTTATTTTCTGCTTAAATTGTTTGAAGGTGAAATTTAAGGTGGCATTTTGAACTGTAAAGAGCCAGTACAGTGAATTTGCTGGAATATTCTTTCTCATTTGTTGTATACAGAGCTATTTTGTCAAATAAACTTCAGGGAGTTCACTGTCAGGAATACATTTTTCACATGATCACCAGCTTGGTAGTGATAGATACTGAGTTAAAGCTATGATGTAATTCTGAATAGCCTTGCTAGTCTTCCTAAAGATAAATAACTCACAGACCACCAAAAGAAAGGTGCTTATGGCTTGGTCACTGAGCAAATTTTTCAGAGGCCTAAATTAGACCTTAGCATGATGAAGTGAGGAAGTGCTTGTCAGTTATTGAAATGGCTTTGCTACTATCTTGCATATGTGTCTTACACTATTTCAAAGGTTTCTGTCTTCGCACATAAAATTTTGTGCGCTTCTCACTGCTAGCTGAAGCACCGTTGTATTTTACTTACAGTACAGTGCTCCTGACAAAAATGCAGCATATCAGAGACAAGGTAGTTAGTTTGGAGAGAACATAAAGCTATTTCTAAGTAACTGTAGAACATGATTTTGAGCTGTTTGGGGAAATGTTTCTCTTCCCCACTGTCTTTAGTAGCATAAGGTAAAAATCTTTAGGGCCAGTGCTGCTTTTCTGATTTTGATTTTGTGTGATGTATTTGTAATGCTAAACATTACATATTGATATCACATACTATATATGTAAGAGCAGTATGTGCGAGTTATGTCTTGGAAAAAACAGATTTACAGATTAATTCCTCTTTCTGAATCCCATGACTTAAGTTTGGGTTATCACGTTTCCTCTGCAACAATTTGATAGGCTAGAGATGTGTTAAAACAGTGCAGAGAGAACTGCTTTTATTCACTCACTTTTCCAGAGTAATTGGAATACTACATTAATTTAGTGGCACGAGGACGCCTGATTTAAAAAAAACTACCTGCCTTTTCTGCAAGGAAGGAGAAAAGGATAAAATGAAGCTGTACTGTAGGTTTACAGTCTATGTAAAGTCTTAGCTTCACATAATTTTCTGAAAAGAAAGCTATTGGCAGAGAAGGTAGGATTCACCAAATCCTCTTTACGGACTAAGCAACTTCTTTTTCTTAAAAACCACACTGGGCACATCCCTGTAAATTCAAACCATTCTGCCGTTATGGCCAGTATAAACCAACAGTCTCTACTTACTGCTGTTTACTTTTTCCTTATAACATCTGAGGAACAGGCCTCTGATTTTGAACAGATCCTGGTGTTATTGTGCTGTCTGGTAGTGCCAGATTAGATATGTTATTTGTCGCTTGAAGCTTGATTTCTCTTTTTGCTTGGCCAGTTGATCTGAGTTAATACAACAGTGCATATGTATAAATGCAAATTCTTTAAGTTCCCAGAAAAAAAAAATGCACTGCAGTCACAGAGGTATTTCTAGTGCTTTCTGAGAAGAAACAGCTACATCAAATTTGCATGTGTCAGTATAACTAATATTTGCGGTGAATTCTCAGTTAACTAAATTTAAGCCTGTTGGAGGTATAGCTATACAGTGATAGCTGTTGGCAGGGGTGAGGTATGTATTTGCTGTCACTGAAGAGCTTTTCTCTCCAGAACTTGGAACTGAGCCCAGCAGAAACACGCTGGCAGACACTGTGCCGTCCCTCCTAGTGTCAGGCCACGGAGAGGGTAACAGCTTCTTGTTCCTTCCTGTGACTTTGCTAACAAACAGGTGGTAAGGACAATATGATAGGCCTAGAGGTTTGAATCCAGGATATGACCTCCATGTAGAATTTATCTTTTTAAGTGTTTTCTGCTCTAAAACCACCATGAAACTGCTGTACTAAAGCTTAAGTTGCAGTCAAGCAAGTATGTACAGTATGTCACAGACACACTGATAATTGAAGCAACTCTCAAAGAGTGATCTCCCACTTGACATCAAATTCTGCTAAAACTAAAAATGTAAAGTCATTACACTGTCTGTGGAGATTTAACTAGATTTACAGCAGAGTGACTGGATTTGGCTGTAAAACTGTTAGCTATTTGGAAACTTCAATCAGTACTTTCTGAAAAATTACACAATTTACACAACTTTTTGATCATCAGGTTCATAAATCTAAACTGATATGAATGCCAAATACCATTTGATGTTTTAAAAAAATTAATTTGATCAATGCTGACAATACAGAATATATAGAAACAAAATTTAACCATTTGACAAGTTATAGACCCAACTGAGTCTGCAAGGAAGTATCCGACAGTAACTACCTGTTATCCAACTAGCATTAACTGGATTTTAACTGGAAACCTGATTCTGTTTGGTCTTGGTAAAAATTTTGTAATATGTTCACTTCCTGTGAGTGGTCAATATCCACATGCAAATATGACTGTATGATCTGACAAATAGAGAGAGGTTTTAGTGTATTGGCAGAACTGTTGTCAGGAGAGTACATGGGGAGCAATCAAAGATTTTCTACTTTAAAAAAACCTTTAAAATCCTTGGTGATTAAAAAAAAAACAAAAACAAAACTAAAACCACCTCAAAGTGGATCTTCTGACCCAAGGTAGTTTATTTGCTGCAGTCTTGCAAGGCAGGAAACCACCTCACTCTCTCCTTTTGGACTTGGAAAAATACTAATATAATCTGTATTAACCTTAGCATTTTGCCAAATACAGAATTTGGCATTCTCAATTTAACAACTTCAAAAGTTCCTTTCTATTTTCAAGGTTTATTTGATGAATTTACAGAGCACAAGTTATCAGGCCACTGTTGGAAATCTCCATAAGAAATGTTGGATGCAATAGATGCTTCTAGAATATAAAGGTGTTTGCTTCTTTTGGCATCTTTGAAAAGAATAGGTAAATGTATTCTGTGGCAGTGTCCTGGACAACAGGAAAAATATTTGTTTAGTCCTTATGATGGACTAAAACAAATTTGGAGATGTATGAAAAGGTAAACTGATAGAAGATGCAACAGAATAAAAGTTCATTAGTAGGTGATACTTAATATTATAAGACATTAATACAGTTCTCAGTTATGCTAGCTATTTCCAGTTAAACTGTCACTTGCTGTGTGATTCAGTAATAATAGCTGGATGTCTTTATATGTTGAATAAAGTAATTCACCTGCACACTAGCTGCTTCCATCTAAACTGTCCCTTTGCTATATGGTTCAGCAATAATAGCTGGATGTCCTATATAATGGATAAAGTAATTCTTAGGCACACTGAAGCTCTTCTCTCACTGGATATGATGTAATTTAATCTTATTTTTCCACCAGCACAATAAATGTGACTGTGTGTGAAAGATAATCTGTGTTTGTGTGTAAGATTTTAGTTGGAAATAATCTTCCAAAAAGGAGGAAAATGAATGCATTGGAAGGAGTTTGATGTTCCCAAAAGATTTTGTTTACAGTTTTGGTGAACTATTAAGCATTTATTTTAAGGAGAATAGATTGTTCTAGTTTTAATAATTACAATGCTGTTCTGTTTTAATATTGCATGATCTGTGGGCTGCCATAAAGTAGTTACAAATTGAAGGGCTGATATAACATGAAATGAGGCACCTCTTCTGAATGTTGCTTTTGTTCTGTATTTAACAAATTAGTATGTTGACATTTGTCACTGATGGATTTCATTATTTACTGAAAGGGTTTTAGGGGGTTTGACAGCATGAATGGTTTGTCCTACAGACTTTTGAGAATTGATAAAGGCATCTTTGTTCTTTGTGCAAAAGCACAACAGATATCTTATTGACTGACGCATACAAAAAAGAAGGCTTGTATAGCTGCTGTGCAGAATAAACTAAGAAAATAATTTTGAAGCCATTACATATTCTTCTATGTTGTTCTCTCGTTTTTTGCTAACAACGTATCTCATTAATCAATGTAACAAGAAGCATTGGATCCTCATTCAGTAAAATGAAAGCATGCATTTTATATCAGTTTACATACTATTTATAGATGACAAAAATAAGAAAAACAGGTAATGGATGATAGTAGGACTAGTTAGTTAAATTTCTATTGCCCGAACCATTTTTAAGAAGAGTGTGTAGAGTGTTACAGGATTTGTATATACAGAGGATAAAGGCATAGTAGAAATAATGCATTTTAGCAGGGATGTTGAAAATTAGGATAGACTTTACAGTGTTGGATTTGCACTAATTCTTTTAAGTAAAATGAAAGGCTTCAGAAAATGGATTTCTAGGTACCAGTTCTTAAAAGCAAGAATTGTGGGTGATACTGCAAATGGGCAAAAATTAGATCACATCCAAATTGGATAATTCTCTTAATCTCATTGTACACTCCCACATTTGTAGTTGGCACAAGAAGCGAGAGTGTATTAGATATGAACTGAAAATTTAAAAGAATTGGATCTGTGCCTCTTTTATGATTTAAGAAGTTCTGATTTTTTTTTTTTAACTCTGAGCTTTACATTTTTATTTATTTTTTTCTTAGAAATAGCAGGGATTTGTAGCGCTCTCTCCTCCAGTAAAGTTTGGGATTTCCTGAATGGTTCAGGAATACATCTGGAGTTTTCTCGGTCTGCAGGTGAAGTATTTGTGATAGGAATCCTTAAAAAACAAGAGCATTCCTTAGGTTTGGTTTGGTTTGTGATCCTACTCTAACTGTTGCTTGTAGAAATTTAATAAGAACCGCTTCTGCCTTCAAGCAGATTTCATTTCTTTGGTGCTTTTAGAATTGTGATACCACAAGGCTTTACATTGAGAAAAGAATCCTGAAAAACTTGAAGAACAAGCAATCTCTTTTCCTTTTTTCTTGTTGGTTTGGCTTTTTTGTTGTTGTTTGTTGTTTGTTCTGGTATGTGTGGATAAAAGCTTTCTTCTATATATTAAATGAGAAAAAAATGACCCATTCTTTATTTTATTTTGTCTTGTCCATGCCACCTTTTGAAACCACTAATGTATAGGCCCTTAACTTGAGTGAATTTTCAGTGGATATGGAGAAGCAGATACATTTTGGTGTTTCTATCTGACTATTTATCATAGTTGGTTACTTCCCCTTCGGCTCTCAGCTGTGTTGTTATGTGCCAGAAACTTCATGATGTAGTAAAAGGAAATCCAGGTCTTCCAGTAATAACAATGTTGGAAAGCTACATATAATGAAATCCATCCACGATCAAATAATATCCATCAGTGACAAATGTCATCATTTAGACTGGAACTGAGGAATGTTGTTAGAGACTGTTCACCATACTAATCATTTCAGCAAGAATAGAAAGAATAGTTTGAAAAGGCTCTGAAACAAATGCTATGTGCATTTTTAATATAAAACAAGAGAGTCTTTTTTTTTAGTCTTCCCTTTGGTATATGAGAAGGAAACCTAAAAAAAAATTATCACAAAAATCTATTTTATATTTATAAAGTGAGAGGTGTGAGTACATGTATCTACATCTGTTTCCATTACCCTCTTCTTGATAAAATAATATGATCAATTAAAATGATTAATTACAATGATCAGTGTCCATTGGTTGCTATTTTCTGTTCACTTTTTTTATTTCAGCAAGTGCTTAAGGTTGATTTTGTGGTCCTAATCTTATAAATCAGTTTTAAATGAGAGAGAATTAATATAAATGCATGGTTCTAATAGAGATTTTCCACACTATTATTTGTTATTAACCATTTTAACATGGTTTATAGCATAGCGCTTTTTTTTTTTCCCCTCTTCATTTGGCCGTTTTCTAATATTTGGAAGCACTCAGAGAAATGTGGTAAAAGTTTCATATGAAATCTGGAATTTATCAAATCCAGAATGTAAACCAAATACTGCATTTATATGTGTATATAAAGTTCTTACTGAACTTAGTGGGAACATGGTATTTTCTGTCTCCTCAGACATGAACAAAATTTTCCCTTCAGCCTCTGAACCTCTTTTGTGATGCTACCTATGTCAGCAAGAGTAGAGATGTTTTATCGTTGTTGTAATCTTGCATCAGCTGTCTTACGTCAAACTGTCATTGTTTAACCGCAGCCAACAACTAAGCACCACGCAGCTGCTCACTCACTTCCCCCCAACCCAGTGGGATGGGGGAGAGAATCAGAAGGAAAAAGGTAAAACTCATGGGTTGAGATAAGAACAGTTTAATAGAACAGAAAGGAAGAAACTAATAATGGTAATAATAACAATAATAAAATGACAGTAATAATAATAAAAGAATTGGAACATACAAAACAAGTGATACACAATGCAATTGCTCACCACTCGCTGACAAATGCCCTGTTAGGTCCCAAGCAGTGATCTGCCCCACCCCAGGCCAACTCCCCCCAGTTTATATACTGGTCATGATGTCACATGGTATGGAATATCCCTTTGGCCACTTTGGGTCAGCTGCCCTGGCTGTGTCCCCTCCCAACTTCTTGTGCCCCTCCAGCCTTCTTGCTGGCTGGGCATCAGAAGCTGAAAAATCCTTGACTTAGTCTAAACATTACTTGGCAACAACTAAAAACATCAGTGTGTTATCAACATTCTTCTCTTACCTGAATTTCTTATTCTACCCTAGATAATTAACCTTTTTAAAATATGCTTACATAAGCCATTAGGAAACAAAATCTGGAGAACTCCAGAAAAGGTTCATGCCCTGCAAGTTCCTCTTTGTGATACAGAATGAGTAAGATGAAGTGAGCTAGAGCTGCTGTTAAGCATTCTGGGTGCATCAGAGGTCCGCTGCTGAATAACTCCTCAACTCCACAGTTCTTACTTGGGTTGTCTGCTGGTTGATCTTGTCAACTCTAGTTCCCGATGAGCTTATTACAAAGCTGGGTTAGCTCATTGGCAATACTTGGATCCCACACATCAGACTGCAGTCCACATGTAAAATACAACGTTCTTTATTTCCTTCTTGGTTTACATCCCGAGTCAGAACATTTGAAGCAGGTAGGATTTATTACCATCCTATGACTGCAGCAGGATATCAACCATGGATAAGTTGTTTCCTGAATTTGCTTTTTAATTAAAGGGTTTTTTTGACTTAGCACTGTCAATGTGGGAAATTCTTGTAACCCTTCTGTGGGAAGTGATAGTTTCAGTCTACCATTTTAACATTGTATGTTTTGGTTGGGTGATGGAGGACAGAAGAGCCGAGCCTCAGAAGAAAACTGGAACTTCAAAACAGAGCATGGTTTAGAAAAAATTAGAAAGAATAAGGCACATTTTTGGCAAGACTGGTGCAAAAATTGAAACCTCCAAAACGGTTCCTGTCTGCTAGATGTCCATTTTGTTGGGCAACTAAATAAATATCTTGTTTTAGAAGGTACAGCTCTGCATTTTATACTTTAAGTCCTTTAAGATAGAATTATGAAATATGAATCCTACTTTTAGGATTGACTGTCCTATGGTATTCAAAGAAGAAGTTACTAGATGGTATCACCCTGTATGTGGTTAGTTCCCATCGATGTAGTTTTAAAAGAAAAAAGATTCTTCAGTAGTTTGGTTTGTTTCTTGACTTTTTTCTTTTTTTTTAATTGTTAAAAAAAAAAATACTGGAGATTCTTTTTTTAATACTTTGACCTTTTACTTGTGTAAAAGTTTCAGAGCAAGTTATGATTGAAATTTTGAGGAAATTTATGCAAATATATACATGATATAGCATGAAAGAATATAGCATTTTTTTTCATTTGTGAACATAAAGTTAAGAGAATTGAATTATGGGGAATGAGTTGGGTTGATACAGTTTTCCTTTAGGCTGATCTTATATTAGCTTGGAGTGCATCAAATTCTTTTGTTTATTTTTTGAAGCACATCAAACCTATATCCTTTTTGTTCAGGCCAGTATGATTGGTCCTTTTGCAGTAGCAAAGTAAGGTCTCCTGGCATATAAAAATTGCATGTCAACTCTTGTAAGTATTTTCAGTGTGGTTGAGTTTATTTTTGTTATTCATAAAGTTCCAGAGCAAATTTGGTATCTGAAGAAAATTTACAAAATTTCCTCTGTTAATAATGTCTGGACAAATCAAATAAATAGTTGACTTGTAAATCCAAGGACATTGGAAGGTGGTGTATGTCACAGTTACATGTGATAAATACATACTTTCTTTTTATTAAGGATTTTACTTAAAGGCTGTTCATTTGGTGTAATATGGGATTGGAGAAAATGAGAAATATCAAGAGTTGTTACAAACGCAGTTGTTTGTGTAGCAGCTGTTTGAGCGTGTTGTCTTTTTCCTTTCATGGTATGATTTCTTCAGTTTTATGCCAAGTACCGGTTTTGCTGTTGAACAGTAATAAAGAGAGTTTCTCCTGAGAGGGTTTCACCCTTGTTTATACACATCCTGAGTAATTGGTTTAGTACAGCGAAATAAGAGTGAAGTGATTGTCTGCCAGTTCATGGAGCAGCTGCTGCTCAAGTGTTCAGATCTTTGATTAGGTGCTTGACTGAAATTTGAATGTTGAATTGCTGTACTGAGTTGGCTGATACCATCCTCCTTCCAACACAGAGGGGTTGGTCTTTCCCTATTACTTACCCATGTATTATTGCATGATTTATGGAGTAAAAAGTTAGTCATCTGCTCTAGAATGACTTTCAGCAGTAACTTCTAGTCACCTGTTGGTTTCCCATTATGGTGGTAGGAAGGGAAAACTTTACAAAGTTTCCATTATTTCTGGACCAGAGTATTCTAACTACTGGTTCCTTGTCTCTGCAACTGCATCTGCATGTATATTTGAGTTTCTGGTACACTATAAGCCTAGGAGATTAAAAAGGAAGATTGTCTCTGTAGCTCTCTCAGTACTGGATTGTAACATACACCGGAATGCTGGAGATTATAGAGGTAAGTAGGTGGATGTTGCATGTTCTTGTGTCTGCATTCCAATGGCACAAGTGTCCTCAAAGGTAAATTAAGCTAACATTTGAAGATACCGCAGACAATAAGCTAATACTGTTCTTTGTATCACCAGAATAATGTAGGCTGAAGGCAACTGATGAGAGATTTCACAAACTGTATGTGAAGAGCTGTCATTTAATTGTCTAACTTTCTCAAATTCCAGTATGTTGAAAGGTGTATCTTAATTTTAATGTGTTCCTATGGAAATATTTTAAGAGAGATTTCCCCTGCTCATGCTACATGTTTAAGGGATTTTCTACAAGTACAATAACCATCTAACCCATTTACTGTCTGACTACCTTTTTCTAAACAGGAAAAGGTAAGCAATATGCGGAATACTATCAAAACATGAAATTTTTTTTATTATTATTATTATTATTGTGTAACTTCCATCTGTAATAGTGATTTTGGGTGCTACTTTTGGCTCCAGAAGCATAATTTTCCAGCTGATACTGTCTTGGCTGTGTTATTTCAATAAATACATAAGAAAATGTATCTGCAAATCCCTGTGTGTTAAGAGGGAAAGACTTCTACTTCAAAAGGAATGGAACAAGTCTGTTAGAAATGAGCTTCATGTTCCTGGCTTAAATGTGTCCTTAGGTTCTTGCATGTACCTTTGGCTAGAGTTGTGCCATGTGTCTCATCTGTTTTTGTGTCAAAACACAAAGATAGCCAAAGATAGCACACTGCTGCAGCCTGTGTGCAAAGCGGCATCTGCATCTAAGTCGTAAGTCTGGAGAAAAAGTTTTGCAAAACTGCTTTCAGAGATCTGGCCTCTGAACTGGTCAGGCCACTGTTCAGAGCTCTAAGATTCGTTGGAAATCTTTTATTTGTTAAAGAGACCATTTATTAAGAACATCCACATGGGCGGATTTGGATGACTGGAACATCAGGATGCTTTGGCCTTTTACACCAAAAATTTCTTTCCCTTTGGAGCTCAGTTTTCCCTTCATATGCATTCGTACCATAGTTACAGTGTTGAGATTACCCTTGACTGCAGTTTAACTGGGATAGGGAACTTGCTCCTTCTTTCAGTCAAATGGTACAAAGATCTAAGTTATGAGGGTGGTCAGAATAATAACTTTTTGCTTTAAAAGTGTAACAAAATGTATACTTGTTGAAAACAAGTCATTAACTTCTTTTTCTGTAAGAGCCATTGGGAACTTGTCCAGCTTGCTGGGAAGGGCTGGTGGGGTTTTTATTTTTTCTGCTAACTGGGAGAGGTTTCCCATCTTCCTTACCATATCCAGCTAGCCTGTTCTGGCCTGCTTTAGAAACTTGGGCCAGACTTGAAAAGTCATTAGCTAGAGGCATTTATAAGCTGCACATACCTTGTCAGTTCTTGATGTAATTGCTGAGGTGAATAATTTTTGTCCATTCCTAGTGTATTAATAGATTTCTTTTCTTTTCAATTCCATTGAAAGTAACTGATATCAAGCCTTATAATTTGTTCCTAGTAAATCAAATGGACGGTAGGAGGACCAAATTCCTATTCTGGTTAAAAAGAAAAGGTTTTGGCTATTGCAATTTAATCATCATTCTGATTATCTTATTTTTCACATAGGCACTTGCTTGAATTATTGAGTGTTTCAGGAACAGCACTGATAGTAACAGTGTGCAATGAATAACATTGCACATCCTAGATGATATAAAAAAATGTAGATTTGGTTGGTATCAGTAGGGGTGGAGCAGAGTTTCTGGAAGTCAAACGTATTGGAAATAGAGAATCTGTATTTTAAACTAATACATAGAATCAAACTTCTCCCCAAACTAACAGGTGCTGGACATATTACAGAAACATGTTCAGTCTTTGATAAAATTACTCTTAAGATAAATGGGAACTTTGCACTGCTCTGTAGTGGTATCTGTTGCTATATGAGGCTCTGAATTGGAGATATAGCTGCTTGTTAAGGGCAAACAAAAGGAATTATTTAAGGTGTTCTCAGGTGAGGAAGTTGCTGGCTGTACTTAGAGTCTAAAATTCTGCTGCAGCACATAATCTTATTTTTGGCCTTTTAGGAAGTTGTATTCTTATTCTTTGGCCAAAAATTAACTCATACACATTTTTCTCACTGAAGTGATTTGTAGTCCTTCTATAAAGGAGAAGATTGTCCAAATGTGGCGTTTCTATTATTTAAGTGATTGGAAAAAGCAGGAAATACAATCTTTACTTTTATTGTGTATTTACTTAGACTTAAAATGCAAACCATTCTGTGAGCCTGTTTATAAGGCATGAAGTTACTTTTGTTTTGCTTAACCAAGTGGCTGACACGCTGCCAGCAGTATGTCTGGAATGTTATTTATTTGGTCCATTTCTGCAGTTTTTCTTTGTAGCAGTGTACACATGCCACAGTTAGGGGTCATTTACTTACAACTGACCAAAGTAATACCCCTGAAGCTGCGGTTATTCTTCTCATCAGGGGCTTTATAATAAAAGGTTCATCATGTTCTGCAGCTTCTGTGCTCGCACTTTTCCCCCCATCTCTTCCTCTCTCACTTCTCTTAATTGGAATTGCTTTTGGCAAAGATTTGGAGAGCTGCTGTTTTTGCTTGCTTTATTCTCTGTGACTTGATTCCTCTACTAGTGCTTGAATTTCTTACATTGTTTCTTACAATGCCAACTGATTAAAATGTATTAACTTGCTTTGCTGGATGACTATTATTTTTTTATAAGGACATGGTTATTGAGTATGTTTTTCTATTTAAGTATATATCATATTTTATGGTCTCAGTTCCAGACATTCAACTGGTTGCAAGAAAACTGTGGGTGTTATAACATTTCAATCGGAAGGGTAGGGCGGGTGGGGAAGCTCTTTGGAATGCTGACTAATAATATTTGACTCTTGGAAATGTCTTGAGGCCATGCACTCCCCTCCCATGCTTGGAAGGCTAGACTTAGTTTTAAAGACCTGTGGTCTTGAAGGTATTACCGTTGTGCCTTGTTTCCTTTCTGACTGGCTGGAGTTGAGAAAACAGTTGACGTGCAGATTATGGATGCTGAGTGTTAATGCAGGAATACTCTGCAGATGGTGGTCTTGGTTTGTGCCCTTGCTACTCCTGCCTGTGGCATGGTGCCCTGTTAATCCCTTGCATGTTAGTCAGAGGGTTTAATTCTGCTACTTTTCTTTCCGAGATGTACTTAATTTCAAAAATTATGTAACTGTTGAGATGTTAGCATCTGTAATGTCTATAAGCGCAGCAGAAGTTGCCTTCCAGCAGAACATGAGTTGGTAACTGCAGTAACTTGCCATTCAGTGTGTTTTTAATAGCAGAGCAATAATTCATAACAGGTTTTTTTGCCCCCGATTTCTTCTTACAGTACTTGAGTCCAGAGCAGAGTAGGTACAGATTAGGTTGTTCTCCCCTGTTGTGAAGAGTGGGTATTTAGTAAATATCGAGTCTCCTTCTTACTGCTGTGCTTGTGGTAAAGGGTGTTCTCCTTCCTCTGCATTTGCAGAAATTATTAACTCTTATCGTCAGATGGTATCTTTTTAGCTTGTTTTAAGTTTTAACAACAAGCACTTGTGCTTTACTATACATGGCTCTTGTTGCTTTTGGATAGTGATTTGTTTTCTGTATAAAATGTTTCTGCTTTATTTATTTCCAGCTTTGATCATTTAACTGATAAATACTTGCTGCCTATATTCACACCTGCTCATCTTTTATTATCCTGGCTTATATATAAATGCTTCTATTGAAATAAATAAGTCTTGTAATTTGAAAAATATAAAACTTTGGTTTAAGTTACTTCTTACAGGTAATAGCTGTTTGACGGTTGAATACAAAACAACTGCTTGGCAGAATTTTAGTTTGATTTTCTGCCAACCAACAATAAAGTATAACCTAATTCCTAAAAACGCCTGAGCTATAAACTATCTGTCATGACCTAGCATGCATATAGTAATAAGAGGCTGACAAGGCTAATGAAGCCTATGTATTATTATGGCAATACAGTGCATGTTTTAACAGGTCAATAATGTATTTTGTCACTCATTCCTATTGTGCAGCCCACACATCATCTTCCTGTCACAGAGTGTACTACCAGGAGGGAGCCATCTCTGTGGAACACGTCTGTGCCATGAAATTGCTCATGCTTGGTTTGGACTAGCCATTGGTGCTCGTGATTGGACTGAAGAGTGGATAAGTGAAGGGTTTGCCACTTTTTTAGAAGATATATTTTGGGCTAGGGCACAACAGGTAAGGTGATGATATATCACTTCTCAATTGAATTATGTGGAAATCAAAATTATATATCCCGCTGTGAATTAGGTATAAATTATAACTCCTGTGTTATGAAGATAAATCTTTTAAAATAATACTGGAATTTGCATGCTAATTTGATTTAAAAAAAAAAAAAAAAAGTCCTTCCTGATCCACAATGAACACTAATCTTTACAGACATAGAGGTCAGTGCAAATAAGAATGGAAACATCTGTTTGTCAATGATTACCTTTCCACAAACATACTACTCAGTTATTAAAATTCAGCTATCAAACAGCTGCTCTGCATTCCTTCCACTTGTATTGTGTTCCTGAAACTGGAGCAATCAGCAGAGTCTTACTGAATATTGTAATATGCAGGCACCTAATGAAAATGGTCTGGTTTTGTCCAGTGGACAGCCAAGAAGCATACTCAAAACAAAATGGAAGCTGATGAAATAGGCCACCAGCACTTAGAGTTTTTTTCCTCTTATACTGCCTAGCAAGAGTTACTGTCATATCAGAGACTTAGAAATCATTGTCTGCCTTAAAGTCAAAAGCTCATAAATTGCATATCAGCTAGTAAAGTGGTTTTGTGATCCAATTCATATTTTTGTTGTACCTCTGCTAGCACAAGCATTTGTGTGCTAGTGATTTTTTTTCCTGTGCTTTTGTCAGGCCATGGTTCTACCGCTTAAGTCTGCAGAGCTTCATCTATGGAAGAGCAGGTGGCTCTGGGAACTGACATCATATACTCTTCTGAACCTCCATTTTATTAAGTATCAGGCATATTTATAGCACCAAACAAAACGGAATTCCTTGTCACTTACCATGTTTCTGGAACAAGAAAGAGAAGAAGGCTGTCCAAACGCTTTGCTTTTCCCTTCTGGTCCTAAAACTCACTGCTGCCCTTACACTGAGCATCACTCCTCTGCTGTGAGCTGTTCACATTAATTCTATGCTTTCGTGAGTCACTTGAAAGCATTTTCATTATAGTAGACACCCTTCCATGTAGCTGAATGGAAAGGAGTAAACAACAGAACAGGGTGATTAGTGTCCTTGTTAATTTATAAGGTCAGAAAATTGCTTTTTCTTTTCCTTTTTAGACCTATTGAGTAGTTTTGGTGCTATGCAATTGTACACTTGTAGGATTATGAGTATATTCCATAGTGCCTGACAATAATTTCAGTTGTGACTCAAATATTGGTGTAATGCACGATGATATTAGCTGCTTTTGCTTTCTCCCATGTCCTGTCTTTTCTTATAATAGAGAAGCCTAAATTAGTAGTCATTTGTAAGCTGACAACCTGACATTTATTTCATAAGTGTGCATCTCTGTTAATATTATGTAAATGGGGGAAAGTACAACAGGGAGCTTTCACGAGTGTGGCAGTAGTAGTAGGGAAGAGCAGTGAAGTCTGGACACAAAGCAGCTCTTTGCATTCAAGCTGGGAAGAGTAAAGATGTAACCAAAGCCACTATGCCAGGTATCTGTACTGTACGTTCAGTTCACTCACTGCCAGTCACTAAAGGGAAAACATGCCCATCTCTCTCCTCAGGCAGAACTATTTAACTGACTATTGATTTGATATGCACAGTGAGGCTTCTGTTTTCCTTAGTGCTGCTATTAACTCTCATAGCAGCAACTGATATTTTTTGGTTGTGGGTTGTTTATGGTTTGCGTTTTTTTTTAAAAATCGTGGATACTGGTACTGTTTCCTGCATGTTCTCCACATTAAAGGGAAACAAAACAAGTTTTTCTTTCTGAAAATTATTGTCTGTTGGGAAACAGCAATCAGTGATCTGTGGTTTTTGTATACTAAGCAGCTGTCACATGATGAAGTAAAAGGGCAGCAGGAATTGAAAGCTATACTTCGCTGGCGCCGACTCAGAGATGAGGTGCAGAACTCTGAAGAAGAGCTGCAAGTTTTAAGGTAACAATATGACAGTGTAATCTTTGCTTTTGCATGTTCTCTGTCTCCTGTTTTCCACCATTTTCTCTCTTCAAAGGATATACAACCAAATCATCTGATTAAATCCACTGCATTTCCTTATTTCCTTCTGAAGAAAAAAGTCAAATTAAATTGACTAGGTTATTCATCTTCTGTATAATGCAATTGCTTTTCTCTTTGTTATAGAAAGCTTTCAAAAATCATGGGATTAAGTTTGATATAAAATGTCTCTAAGCAGTTTACAAGAGCCTCTATTCAGGGAAAAAGAAAAGGCCGTTGCCTGAGCAAAGTTCACTGTTTGAAGCCGTAACAGATTCATTTTCTGTGGCTGAAGACAAGCACATACAGGAGTATAGTATCTAATGGCCAAGCTGAATGAAACTTTAAAAAACAAAGGAAAAAGCATAATGAACTATATAAATCTACTTTCTCTTTAGAAATGACTAGCAATGATAATATTTAAATAAGATTTGGGACTTTAGGTACCAGATGCTGAGCTGAAGGCTTCTTCTTATGTAGCTAAAAACATTAGATCAAAAAAAGATTCTTGCTTTGCTAATGATTAATAATCTAGGCTGTTCTGATTGGTGTCTTGGGAATTTGCCATAGTCCTTTATCTTGAATGACTGCCTAACACCACCGCTGCTTGTCTCCCCACAGTCTTTGACCAAGAAAAACAAGTTTACTAATCCTAGCTCAAATTAGCCCTACACTGACCAAATCACGGAAGTGCAGGGACAGATTTCAAGAGATTATGTAGACCATTCTCCTACCCTGAAATACAGGCAGTATACACAGACCATCTTAAGCAGGTGTTTACTAACATGTTCTTAGAAACCTCCAATAAAAAAGTTTCCACGGTACCTAGCTAAGCTGTTTTAGGGTTAAACGTTAAAAATTGCTTCCTAATGCACAGTTGAAATATTGTTTATTTCAAACACTGTAGGTTTCTTCTTTTCTTTCACCAAGGGGAAGTGAAGAACAAATTGATCCCCGTCTTCTAAATAATCAACTTTTAAATGTTTTTGGAAGACTGTTGCCATTTCATTCATTTTGAGGTCTTCCGTTCTTTTTGTGCTTTCCCAGTAAGCCTAAAAGCCTTTTACATTTGGGCACTAGAGACTGTTCACCAACACAGAAATTCCTCTTTGGCCTCATGTCATCTGAAAACATGTCATCAACTGCATAACTGTAGTCTTTCATTGATCTGTTTTACTTCATGTTTATTGATGAATTGTATACCCTACATGTAAGCAGAGTCAGTGAAGTTACACATTTGCAAGTATGCGTTTTGATGATAGGTGTAAATACAAAAGCAAGCTTTATCACTAGCTGTCATACAGCTGTTGCCAGCACAACTACTGATTGACAGATGCTGGGAGTTTTGTTTGTTTGCTTTAAAATAAATTATTTTTAGGAACATTGGTTCATGTGATATGAAGCTTATCTGGATGTGTGTTTTCCGTTTTCAACATTATGGAATCAGGTTTCTTGTCTTTTGCATTAATTATGTAGTTGTTACTTTTAATAAAATGTGTATATATAAATTTTTAAAATCATTTTTCTAAGGGCCTAAATATCCTTTGTAGTTTGAAACTCAGGAAGGATTGATTTATTCTGAAATTGAAACTTAAGCTTTCTATTCACTTCCACTGTTGGTAGACGTAAGTGTCCATAATAAGCATGCTGCTTATGTTTTGCATAGTGGTATTCTCAATGCTAATACAAAAGAATGACAAATCATTTACTCGTTTGAAAAATATGCCTCTAATATACATTTCAGGAGAGGAACATGTTGCCAGCTTGGGATTCTGGCAATCTCTTCCTCTCTGATATCTCTAGTTTCCTGTGGTTGCATTTAAGGACTCTCCACTGGTTTCAGTCAGATGTAAATATTCTCTACTATTTTTGTGGCATGGACTTGAATAGGTTCTCTCTTTGCATGTTTACTGTGGGTTTTTTTTTTATTTTCTTCTTCCTTCTGAAAGTATGTCCATGTGCTTTCCAGGATATATAAGATATATAAGAGAGAAAATTTCAGTCTTGGCATTGCACTGGGTTTTGAGTCTGTACTGAGGCTTGCACTGGTTCAAGCTAGTGTTTTTATACAAGGACATTAAAAGTAAATAACTGTCTGTTACTTCTTACCAATTACATCTGGAAGAAAAAAATCAGCCAACCCACTCTTCCTAAGCATCAGCTTATTCCTCAAATACTTTTTTTGTTCCCTGCTGGATGATCATATGATTTTCTGTGCTTTCTCCTGACAGCAGGAAAACCTTGCCCAAAACTTGTCACCTGATCCTATTAACTTTTGATCCAGCAGACGAATACCTGTTCAGACTAGGTGAAAGCCACTCGGCAAACTGATCATCAGCATGATGTTTCTTGTTATTATGGATATTTGAGATCATGTTATAGTAGCATCCCATAAGCTACCTGTGAAAAGAAATGAAAGAAATGTGAAATGAAATGAAATGAAAGAAATAGATAAGTGTCTTTTCAGCAGGCAGCAGCTCTGAAAGGCAGCACCAGCAAATCTTAGTATTGAAGAAGGAATCTGCGGTACTGTAGTGCTCATACAGGATAATTCAGACAGAATCCTATGTATTTTCTCACAGAGTTTGAAGCAAACCTGCACGGATGAAAGCACCTGTGAAATATATCCTGGCACTCATTCTGCTGGCAAGCATCAACACTGGCACTCTCATCCAGTCTCTCATGTTACGAAAGCAAAGAAACTTAGAGAAGTCCATTTTGTTCTGTGGAATAAAGCTGGTGTTGAGATTGTTTCATGTCCTAGCCCTTATGACTGAACCTCAGCTTGTGATTCTTCATTAAGACAAACCAGTGTTCATATCTAAACTCTTGAGTTCCACTTGAGTCAAGTCCGTTTCCCTCCTGAAGCAACGCTCTCTCACTGCTCTGTAGGTTTTTAAAGAGTTTTGTTCTATCACACTGATAGGATACATGCCTTTCAGATGGTCTCTTATAGTCTCTGCACAGGTTTTCAGGACTACCTAGAGCATCAGAGCATTTAATTACCAAGGATTTCCTGGTGAGTTGTACTTTCACTTTGTACAATGTACTTTGCCGCCCGGCAAACAAAAAGCAGCATCTTTTACTTCGTTCAGAAATTTGCCAGTACCTAAAATGTGCCACGTAGCAGTTTGAATACCTTGAATCAGCTTGCCTTTAGCATTATGCCTAGTTTCATCTACTAGGTTAGATGCCAGGTTTTGTAGGTTGGTGTAACAAACTTTCAGTCTCTGTACTTTCAATGTGTTGTAAATATACTAAGCATTGCTTTAAAATAGTGTGCTGAAGTACTGACAGCAGAGAACAGGGTAACTTTCTGAATATTTACACTCTTTTGCAGAAAGTATCAGGGGTATATATACATCCTTTGCAGAAGGAGGTTCTTCAGTACCATCATCCATGGTGATATTGCTTTCTAGTCACCTACTAGGATCTACACAGGCACAAAGTTGGAAGACGAAGGAAGGAAGTATGGTTGTGTAATTTAGAATAATTGTGATTATGGGAGGTATTTCAGTTTACTGTGGATCCTGTAGCCTGTGCTTGAACTCCCATTTTTCAAAATCTATAGACTGGGCTATTTATTATGAGAGAAATGAAGCAGTTTGGGCTTTTTATATATGCAGATAACAATGAAAAGTTGCAAATGAAATGCCAGCAGACCTTCCTTCCAGGAGACTGACTCAGAATGGAAATAGGTGGACCTCTGCTCTCGTATAGTGGGTCTGCAATGATTACATGGTCTTGAAGAACTGGAGTTAACATAGGATAAGAAATCAGTTATTGATCTCCTCCTTTCAATGTTGAAAGAATATCTTCCTTGAAAGAAAATATGGACTATAGCATGGTAAAGGACTGTGTTAGGAACAGTGTGAAATTGAATCTGCATTTTTTCCCTATTTTATTTTAAACAGTTATATTTTATCAAGATTTTACTATGAAGTGGATTTCATGTGCACAGGCCCTAAATACAGTGCCTAAAGGGGGGAAAAAAACCAGCTTAACACTCTGGACAAAACTCTGATAGGAAACTATTACACAGATACAAAAAAGGAAGAGTGTTTTCCTCAAAGCAGACATAGATATGCAAGAAATTTGATCACAGGGATTAGCTCATGAGAAGTGTATGAGTGATGTGGTTTGAAGAATCCTGCACTGCTGTGGCCTCTGTTGCCCCTATTCTGTAGAAGTGGGGGAAAAGATGTTTTGTTTCCAAAACTGCCCATTTCAAAATCCACACTTAGAATTGGAGAGGTTGTTTCAGTCACAGGGTTAGGCTCCTAAGACAGACATCTGTTCTCAGACCACTGTTAGCTGGGATGTTTTCTGGAGGGAAGAAAAAAAGCTAGAGGGCTCTTCAGTACTATGCCTGTGAAGGCACTGCTTCCAAATGAAGAAAAAATGTTCGCATAGCTTCTCTTTAGTTTCACTCTGTGCTCATAAGACCCTAGAAGTCCTCCACACTTTACTGCTGTGGATTTGTGGCACATCAGATGCTGTATTACATTTTAAAATCAGGCAGTGAAGTAGAAGGTTTGCTCTAGACATTATTGTCTGTAAAACCTAAACCTGTGTGTGTGTGTGAAACGCTTCCTCTTTTAAAACTTCAACTACTTCTCTTCCAACCCCAAACAGCAAAATGAAAAGCAGAACATTATTTCTTCTGTAGTGTATTGCATGCAGATGAAAGATGTTATTCTTGCAAGTACAGTCATGTAAGCTGTTAAGCCAATGTTCAGGTATAAGAACAGAAATCTCTAGTTGAACATAATGACCCATTCCCCTTCCATTTTTCTTTACTTGCTTATTCAAGACTTAATTAGTGTGTTACCATTTTAGGCCCAAAAAGGAGAGCACAGGAGAATTGAGTGAGTCTGGAGCATCTGTTGTCAAACATGGTCTTAAAGCAGAAAAAATCTTCATGCAGGTTCACTATTTGAAGGTGAGTGTTGTCAGCTGATTTTTATTGAAATTGCTTTACTAATATGATAAAGACTTCTTTCTTCTAGACATCAGCAAATTCATAGCATCCTATTTGTTTCTGGCTTAATTTCTTGCAGGGTTATTTCCTTTTGCGGTCTCTGGCAAGAACAGTAGGAGAGGCTTCATACCTTGCATCTTTACGAAAATTTGTCCATAAGTTCCATGGGCAGCTTGTCCTTTCTCAGGTACTGTTCTTGGGGTTGTTCCTCACTTTCTGAAAAAACAAATTACCTAAACTTTGGGTTTGACTATGTAAGTCACCACTTCTGGTTGTGGTGAAAAGACAGAGGCAGTTGTAACTTGGCAATATTGGTGAAATTCCTACCTGCTAGAAGGCAGACTTTTTTTTTTCAGCGTGATACATAAATTGGACACCCTGCTGGTACCTGATAATGTAAACAATGGGTGTTGGGGGTTTTGTTGTTGATGTTGTTGTTGTGGTTTTTTTAACTTGATGCTTTGGAAGGTCAATGTTCATAGGTGCTGATGTTCTCAAAGATAGGGTCATTTACCATGCTGGAATTGTTTCCTGTAGTCTTTTAGCTCATGGATTTTGGTTGTGATCAATCAGTCTTTTCCCTGCTACCTCTCTGTTTCTGATAGAGAAAAAACACAGAGTAGGAATGTAACTGAAAACTTCCATAAATTGTAACAGTGCATGCACATGATATTTCTGACTTTGTTTCCTTCCTCTCTGCGTGCTGCTTCATTCAATGCTTATAATTTCATAGTCTTTCTTATGAGGACGGTCTCTTTCTCACCAAGTCAGAGAGTGATGTCCCCATCACTCTGTGACATTGCACCCACCTGTATTACAGTCTTGTCACAGCCTCTGTATAGGTTTCCTCATCATGGTCCATACTCCCATGCTTTCTAAAGCATTCTGTAACTGAATTATTAATCTACAAGGGATGTTGAAGATGTGCTGCTTCTTTCTTTCAGTAGACTTTCTCTGACAGTGATATCATGCAGTGGCAGGCCACTCTGAAGAGCAGTTGTTCTCATAGAACAGTACTTCTTCCTGGACTGGTGGAGGCTTGGCTGTAAAAAGTAATGTTGAACTGGGAATCAGAATCTGCCCTCTCTAAGTCCAACTGCATGTATTAATCACTTGAACTACAGACTTAGCTTGTTCTCTTCCTGTCAGAAATGGTGTATAATTATTCCATGCAAAGTAGAACAGCTTCAAAAGGAAAGACTGAGCAAGTCACACCACAGTGTATTCTACCATCTGTTACACAGAGAACCCAGCTGAGGTTATAAATAGAAATTTACCTCCCCCTAGGTCTTTCTGAAAAAGTCCTGTAACCACTGGCTGTAGCATTAAAAGGGGGACTGTCTTGTCCTCCAGTGTTTTGTTTTGAGAAGGGAATGACATAGCTCTTCAAACCCAAAGTTCTAGGAAATCCTGTCGTTGGTGATGAATCCAGCTTATGCTGTGGCACTGCAGCTTGTTGCTTCGGTAATGCTGTGAAAACAACTGTTTATGCGGGTGTCTGTGAACCAGGTCACTGAACTCCTCACAGTTAAAAACAGGCCTGGAACAATATGACAAGTATCTGGCATCACCAGCAGAACAGTGTGATGAGAGTGAGGGGCAGGGGAAAAGAGAGGAGAACAGGTATGAGTGGATTTCTGAAACAAGTTTCTTTGCTGAAGTCTGTCTTTTCTTGAGTTATGGTTGAAATCGTTGAGGGGATTCAGTATGGTGATAAATGTCTTCTTGCAACACAGAGTAAGGGCTTCTGATTTTGAGGGAATGGGCTCTAACACTCCTGTTTCTTCCAGCCACAGTGATTCTTTGCTCGTGTGCTTGCTGTTTTGAATCTCAGTCTTACAGATGTATGCCCATGTATTTTACAAATAGCTCACAGACTTGTGGATTCTTCTGTATGTCAAGTCACCCAGGCATTAGGCATAGTAGGTCTACTGCAGCAGCTCTGCCCTGTGGAGGAAGGTTTGGGGTGTTAAGGGAGTTAATGTTTCCACTGCTGCAGCTGTTTCCTGTACCATCGTTCTGAGACTCTGACCAGTTATGTTTGGCATAGTGTGGAAAATGCCAGTGACTATATGAGTCTTGTCTACATTATGGTGTCCAGGATCATAAATATGACACTTCACTATTACACAGCTGGAAACTTTTTGAAAATCACAGAAATCATGAAACTGCTAAAACCAAGAAGCAGCCCAGTATTTTAATCTGGTGGTAAGAAAGGTGCTTGCATTTTAGTGAGAAGAAGTCAGCTTGTTGCTCCTGGTTGATGTGAGATGAGTTGAGCCAGTAGATGCAAAATGTCTTAGTGCATTATACTATTAGTCATGATAGCTAGATTGCATTGCAAATGAACTACCCATCTACTACAGACTTCTGCCTTTGTCCAGCACTCTGCTATGAAATGTCAGTTTGCAACTTATCTAACTCCAGTCTCGTAAGATGAAATACTATATGTTGTTTCTGCACCCAGAAACAACCATTTTGGTTATTGGATAAAAAATTGTTCAGTGTTTTTAATTATTCAAGCAAGAGTAAGTGATGCTTTTATTTCAGCTTTCTTCGGCTACTTTTTATTTGAATATGTGCAATATATCCATAGCTATGTTCTTAACGTAGGTCAAAAAAGATACTTTCCTTCAAATGAAGATACTTGATTTGGTGGAGAAAGAGCTGTGTACTATGTAACTTTTACTGTGTGCTTTTTGTGCTTTTACCTTGTTTCACAGCAGCCTAAATCCAGCTCCCATCAAAGTTTCTGGGAAGAGAATTTTACCATCATCCTGTTGTTTGGTCACTATGTTAAAAATGCAAAGGGGATAGGACTATATCCAATTGTAAATGCATTTACTTTCTTTGTAAGAAATCTTAAAGATTGTATTTGTGTTGGTGTCTGGTATAGGTAGATAAGCAATCACAGCAGGACTTGCAAATGCAGAAGCAATGAAGTCAAGTTAGCACAAAGTTTATTATTCAAGTTCCTTCTTCAACAAACGTGCTGTCAGTGTTTAAATTAGTAAAAGATTTAAAATAAATGGAGGTGCAAATGGTACATTTAAACATCATAGTGTTGTACTTTCACCTTGTCCAAAATAATTGTAAAAGTTCCCAGCTTTAGGAGTTGTGGGGACGAGGGAAAGTAAAAACAGTGAAAATAATTGCCCATGTTCTGAATACTAGTCTTGTTTTCAGTGGTGTTTGTAGTATTTTTCCTAGATGGGAGCTGCAGGTGCAAGGAAATGACTTCAGATGTGAAACATTAATCAGTTTGCCTTTTTCCTTCATTTTGATTGCATGCTCAGTATGTTTTTAATAGTAGGTTTTGTTTATTGTAGTTGAGTTAGCAACAGACAAGTAAAGCAAGTCTGGAATCTCTGAGAAGGATTTTAAAAAATCTTGCATTTTTCTTTCTGTGAGAGAATTTGCTTACTAACTGCTCTGAATGAACTCTTAAAATAATGAATGGAGTGCTACTAACTATAAATAAATAGAAAGGCGTGCAAGTTGCTGATATTCCTAACACAGTTAAAGCTGTTGTTCAGTTTGATATTGAAATAAGAACACCTTGGGAATTGAATTGTTTGCAGACTTTAATTTTCATGTAGTTCTGTCTGCTATAATAGTAATCCAAGGTCTATAGTGTTCCTCCATCTGATACGGTTATAATTTGCTACAGTAAAATGACAGTCAAGGAGGCAGTGCTTCAAAAAAATCATAATTTATGCTATTAAAAGTTTTAAAGGCAGATGTATGGATCCAAGCCCACTGTGAATGTACCTATATCAACATGTTCCTGCACACCAATTTGCATGGGCACATACCATTATCATCATTTTATAAAATTGGTATCGGCACACACAAATCACCATTCAACTATCTTGTTGAACTTCTAAGTTGTAGAACTCTTGTAACTAGAATTGAAAGTCTAAGCATGCAGTGTGCATGTATTGTGATGTTTCAGCCTATAGAATCTTTTCTTTAGATAAAAGTTTTAACTAAAAATTTGTCTCTGCGGTTTAGCCCCATCTGTTCCATGGTTACTGACCTGTGAGCTTGAGCAAACAACTGTTGACGTCAGGGAGGCATGGTATGGACCCTGGTGCTGTCCCATCCACAGCAGCCTCTAGGACAGGGGTCTTTGCTTTCTACACTCTCATGTGCTTGGAAAACAGAAATAGATGGGTCAGTTTTACTCAGATTGCATTAGTTTCCTGTTCCAATTCTTGCATAAATGAACATATTCCTACTTTTTTGTTAGCTGTGCACCACGCAGCCTTCATTCACTTTCCTTATAGGTATGCATTATGAGACAACCTTTAATTACTACATGATCACCGTCCTTTTATTTTTTTTTTTTTCCAAAGACCTTTGCCTCATTTATGTAGAATAGGTATTGCTCTCATATGAAGCAGCTGCTTGGTATTTTGTTCTCTGTTCATTGTTCATAAGCACAGTATGCTTTTCTTTCTGTTCAACTTTTTAAGTTTTAACAAGCGTAAGGCAATAAAAAAGACTGCTTCACTAGGTCAGACATTTTAACCTGAGATTAACTGTGTTTAAAACGCTTATGTATGTGACAATTGATTAATGTATGGATCAGTTAATTACATTGCACATTTTGACAACCCATTGTGTTCATATATAAAAATCTCACGAGCTTTAGGCTATATCTCTATTTCAGTACAAGTATCTTGAAAGAAGGAACATATGAAATATTGTGCTTGAATTATAATTAAGACTAGGTTAGTAGAAGTTATTAACATGGTATAAGGCAAGATTTTGGGGGGTGAGAAAACTTTTTTCTGATATACTTTTTTCATAATTGTGTAAGATAAACCGTGTATCGTAAAGGACAGAGATCAGAATGAAGTAGTGCTAGAAATGGAATTGGAGAAGAAAGCAGAGAGTAGTGAAGCTAAGAGGAGCCCAGGTGTTTCATAATCATGTATAATACAGCTGATAATGTGTCACACATTTTAATGTCCCAATAGTATAGCTGCATAAAAAAAAAGCAAATATCTTTTGGTATCATTTATCTCAAGTGTAAATATCTTAAAAGAATCAGTAAGTTTTACACATATAATTGTCTTCTACTGGGGAAGTGACACATATAATTGTCTTCTATCAGGGAAGTGACCCATATATCTGAAAATGTCTTAGAACTTTCTGATAAAGTACACAGATCCTTCCTATAGCTGCTGAACTTACTAAGTCTTGAGCTTCAGTCTTCAGCTGTGGAGTACCTTTTTGCATTTCCACTTCTGTTACAGTAGTCTCTCACTCCTCTGCTGACCTAAAGTTATTGTATTTGCTTAGCTTCCATTTAGCATCTTTCAAGCTTAAAATTACATGGGAGCTTGTTATGCAATATCATTTGATAGCAAAAAAGGTAAAGTCCTTAATTCTGACCAGAGCAAACTGACAAGGGAGCACTCCCAAAGTATATGGGTTTTATCAGTGCCAAATCACAGCTCCAGCTTTTGTTTTATTTAGTGAGATGTATTTTAAATAATCAGAGTCAAATGCATCTCACATAATTTTCTGCTGCATAGTCTTAAACAGAAATCCAAAGAATGATTGAGAGCTCTGTGTAGAACCATTGATACATAACAGATCTAGTTCTTCATCTTTTTCTTAGGTATATATGTGTGTTCTTACAGGTTTATACATATAAAATAGAATGAGTCTGTGTTTAATTCAAATTTTAGGTGGTGGCATATTTAGCATTTTTAGTGGGCAGTGAGAATTTGTGTAACTTCTGAAGAAATTAAAACATTTCAAGTGAGTTTGAGACAACATAGGCTCTGGTGTCAAAGCGTTAGGAGAAGGTGTGTTCAAGCTACATGCCTTCAATTACGTGCCTGGGGTCTAGTTTGAACCTTCCCGTCAATACGGTAAGGAGGAATGCCAACACTTTGTTCAGTGAATTAAGTGACAAGTCAATATACTTTTTCCAACTTACATGGTCCCTGAATGGACTTACCTCCTCGGAGGTGTTTATACATGTACAAAGATTATTTTTTGTGAAGGCTGGGGCTCTGACAGAAGCCCTTTTGCTAATACAGCTGGGGTGATTTAAGACTTGCTTCCCTTAGTTATTCACTCAGTAACTAAGAGGACAAATTCAGTCTTGTTGGTATGGACAGTTTACGAAGTTGTGTGAAAGCACTGGACCGTGAATTTGGGTGGCTCAGGCAGGGATACCTTCTGCTGCTGTGCTACACAGGGACAATAACCCTGGCCCTGGGCAAGGGCCATCCAGGGGACTGATATCGCCCTAAATATCCACAAGAAGATTTACCAGAAATCCTTGTTAGATCCTCCTATGTGTTACGTTTTCTTGTTTGTCAGAATATTGGTCATTTTTCTTTAGGGAATTGCTAGTGATCTGAATGCAGTTCATTGGCATGGGGTAAATGGGCAACAAATTCTGCTTTTGACTGGAGCTAGTCAGAGGCTCTGTCACCTGGGGCTTAAACTGTTAAAGCTGTCTGGCTAATGATTGCTGCCTGATAATAGAACATATAGTTGGGGAGTCTTGCTTACTCTTGGTAGGAAGTTGTCGTCTTTGAAGGGGCATTCCAGGCTTGTTACCAAAACCCCAAGAGAAGGATTTCAACATGTTGCTGATTTTGTTAAATAAAAGCCAGGACGATGAACAGGGAGGGAATTTCAAATAAACAGGATCCTAGCAAGGGTGTTCATTATTTATTTTTCCACCCAAAAGGGACAAAGTAATGTTTACCATTTAATTCTGTCATTTACAAACTGCATAATTGATATGAATAGTTTAAGTGGGTAATTTCTGTAAGGAATTGGATGTAAGTGCATTTGTTTATTTGTTGCCAACTGAATGTCCTTTCAGATGTATCACTTTTAGTCATGAAATCTCCATTGTTTTTATGGACCCTATTTATATCTGAGTTAGAGAATTTAACTGAAAGTATCTGGTGGTTGTAGAGTACTTGAAATATCTAGATTCGAGTTTTTCATAAAGAGGATATAATTTGCCTTTTAATATTCAGTGTTCTTTATTTAATACCAACATGTGTGGTCAGAGAGAAGTACTTGTCTGGTGCCCCAAAACAGTTCAAGAGTAGAAACATGCTGCTCATTGCTCCAGACAAGAATTTGAGTAATAATATAGCATCTTTAGTCATGAAATAAAAGGTCTTCTAAACCCAGGTCTGTCTAGTTACTGCTTCAAGTAGCCTTCATTCCTAGGGTTCTCAAAATTACTTCCTTCAGCCTACTTCTCAGTCATTGGGTCCCCACTTTTCTTTGCCTTTGACTCAGACATGCTACATGCATTAACAGTGCAAAGAAAACTTCTTGATCTCAATTCACAGTCAGTATCCAGATTTGATCTGCTTAGCAGCAGCCCAGAGTTGCAGTTGTGATTAAAATTGTTGGCTTCAGTCTGGACTATGGTGAGAGCAGACAAGAGTCTTTAGGAAATTTAATTATAAGGGTCTAGCAAATCCTTAGTGAACGTGTGTGAACTCATTTTTCAAAGGCTTTTTCAGTTTGGCCAAATGTCAATAAAATTCCACAAAATGCAGAATAACAGTTTCTTTATATAGGGAAAAGTTGTTTTCTAGCCTCTGGGCTGCCAGCCATGGAAGAACAAGAAGAGTACGTAGGGAAGTAAGATTATTTAATCATATGAATATAAGCCAGTTTGTTAATAATGCAGCACTGTGGTGGCATGTGATTTCTAACTCATATTTTCATTCTGGCTTCATTGAATTACTTGCAACAAAGACAAAAAACAAACTATAATTTGTTTTCTGATCTGGCTCAGCATTTATTTATGATTACCCTGGTCATCCACAAGTCTTTTCTTCCAAGTGTAAGGTCACTAGAACCTCTGAAAGAAATGACATCAAAGCTTAAAAAAACCCGCATTATCCCCTAACTTTTCTCTTGAACACTTCTGAACCATTTCATCTGAGGAGGAAGAAAAAATAGCCTGAGGATAAAATTTCACTCCAGATGGTTAAAGTTTGGCAAAATTATAAGCAACTGAAAAGTCAGACCTATAATGGGATGTGTCATGCAGACTTGATAATAGGTGAATGTTAAAAGTCATGCAAATATGAGGTAAGTGGTAATTTGTTTTCCTACTCTGTTTTGGAGCATCAAAATAGAAGCAGTTAAGATAGAATAGATTAATCCTAATTATAAGAAAGTGTGTAGAATGATGCTTACTGCCTTAATCTGTATTTGGAAAAATGAAGACAGCTTTAATCACAAAGGAGATGTTTAATTTCATAGTATAATATACAGAATATAAAAACACTTGTAATACCAGAAGTATCTTCAAGTGCACTGTGGTATTGATTATAAAAAGTTGATGCAATCTAATCAGGGAATCTAGCTGCATTAATGCATACAGAGATGGTGCAAATAGTGTCAAGGATGACCACTTCAGTATTACTTTTCACACACTTTTGAAACAACTCTAATGATGATCTTTTCATAGTGTTTATTTCTACGTAAGCTTACTTTGTACCTCCAGAAAAGCTTCCATGAGTGGAAGGAGATGGTAGTTCTCTGTTTACATACAGAATAATGGTACAGAACTGCAAGCAGTAGTATGAAATAAGGGGATTTCACGCTTTGTCATCATGTCAGCAGTACACTGTAGTTAGGACAGAACAACTCCTGGCATAGTTAATGATGGCATTCTTGCCACAGCAACACTGAGCCCAGCACTGTGTAATTTACCTTTTGTTGTAAGCAAATTTTGCAGCCACTGCAACATAGCCTGAATCTCACTTGTAATCTAAAGGATGAAGGCTTAACCATGTTACCAGGAATTTCAGCTGCCATCACTCTTTCTTTGATTCCCTAACAATGCCATAATCAGACAGAGAAACAGTATCTCTCATTGAATGCCATGGTGCAGTCCCTAAGTAAAACTTTTCTGCCTTTTAGGAAACGTTCCTTAAGACCTTAGAGAGCAAGTACTTGCAATCAGAAATCAGCTTGCCCTCATATATTGCAGTGAGGAACATCATTAGCCTATGAAACTTGTCTCCACAAAGACTAGTATTAATAAAGTGGATGTATTGCTTTATGAAATAGCATATAAATGAGTAATCCATATTAATAAATCCTCTTATGAGATTGTTCAGAGGAGCGCATTGTGTCAAAGTGATTGTCATTAAAATTGGGTCATGTGTAGTGTGTGGTGCCACAGAACCTTCAAGTAATGTCAGATGTAACTTTCTCAAGAGGGTTTATCATGCTGTTGTAAGTGAGGATGATAGTAATGGTGTTCCATTGGCATTGCACCTTTGTAAATCCATGTAAGAAATTCTAGCTACCTTTTCTTTGAAGAATTTACTCCTTAGTTGGTGTGGTTGGCAGCAACATTGTGAATTTTGTCACAGAATGAGGAGTAGGTGGGATCTTCCAATCAGATATGTGCATTAAGGAAAAAAAAGCCTTATGTGGTTATATAATTAAAGACAGTGTGGTAACATAAGCACAGTAGAGAGAGTGTAAACACCCTTAATTCTGGTGTTTCTTAGCCTTTGAGTATGTGAATCTGCAGCCTTTAACAGTTTTAAATATAGTTTGTGTGTGTATATTATAGATTAAATAAAAGTGGGAATGTGGGATTGTGTTAAAATAGTCAGCAGACTTTTCAAGCCCATTTTCTTTCAGTATTGACACTTTTTACTTGAGTGGGTTGGAAAACTGACAAACATAACGTATGTGTATAAATAACTGAGCAGAAAATCACCATAGCGGATATATAAACTTCTTTCTTATCATTCTGTTATCTGCAGTCTTTAAAAATCCAGTGCTCACTAGCAATGCAGACACGGAGTTATGTCTTCATAAACACACTAATTGTGGTGCTTTGTTCATTTTCTAGGATTTTCTTTGCATGCTGTTGGAAGACATCCCTGAACAAAAAAAGTAAGTAAGAACCAGGCTAGAAAAGTCAAAGAAGAAAGTAGAAATCAGATTTAAATATCAGCTGTGCTAGCCAGAAATAGTAGGATTTCATTTAGTATTGTTCTACTTGTTTTTTTTCAAGTGTGCATGTGTATCATTCTCTGAAAATTCTCGTACATATATACACAAATAATTTGACACTTGCTGTGTTATTGCTATCCCATGTTCCCTGCCAGCTGTCCCTTTAACTTGTTAGGGCAGCAGTGAGGTCCTGTGTTCACTATACGACCTGAAGTGCCAGTCACAGCTGCCTTCTCAAACTAATTTGTGATCCTCCTGCCAGCTGCTTTTGGCACATGGCACCCTACAGCAAGGAGGCCAGAGCTTTGCCGTGGATCTGGGAAACCAGAGAAGATGGATTTTTCTCAAGCAGTAGTCTGGTACCATCCCCTCCCTGTCATACAGTGTGCCAAATGGAGAAGGATGGAAAACGCTGATGGAAATCCAGTGTTAATTGCCTGACACGTCCTTCAAAATCCTCCTACATGTGACTGTGACTGGCTGAAGGTGATAGAGCTTTGTATCCCTCCCTGCTTATCCATTGGTTTGTTCTGTGCTACAAATACAGGTTCTTTTGTAGTGCAGCTTTACATATTATAGTTTTCAAAAATAATGTATTCACTTGAAAAATGCAATTTTGGGGAGCAGGATTCCGAAAGTCTTCATAAATCTGGGTGAGTAGTTTGGAAAAAAAAAAGGAGATAAGATATTCATAGAAGTTCAATGTATTGAGTTTTTTAGTGAAACCCTTCTGCTCTTAGAGGGTGAGGGATGGAGAAGCTAGTTATCATCGAGATAATGTGTTTTGTGGCATCATGAGTTTAGTTTGGGTGGCATTACATTTTCCAGCGAGGTACCATACGATGATATTTTGTTTATATCATTGGATATGGGTTTCCAGCCCAAATATAATCAGGAATATTAAATGGAATATATGGGAAAGCGGATTATTTAATGGCATGATTATACATTGATTTGTTAATAAAATCTCTGTTTTCCTTCCTTTTTTCACTTGTGTTTCTCTGAAGTCCAAACCCAGTGCAAAATGTTATTTGAGTAAGCATCCAATTTTCCACCTAGAAGCATGCCAAAATATTTAAACTTTCAGTGACACTTATGCAAAAGAATTATGTCTCTGATTTGCGTTGCATCATACTCCAGAATGTATGAACAAAATTTCAGATCTGTGGTAATTCACTTTACAATCAGACATAGAGTATATCTGAACTTACCTACTGCCAAGATTACCTTGGGTGCAGGTATCAACAGCAATGCCAAGAATAATAGAGCATCTGGATATACAGAAGGCCTTTATTTCTTATCTGCTACACGGATGTTTTTTCATTCTTAAATGCATTCTGTTGTTAGTACACAAATACTAGCCTGAAGTAAACGCAAAGGGAGGAAAGAGAAAAATGAAGTACTTTTAGAGATCATCTGCTGATGAGTGCTTTTTTGCACAAAGTTTCAGTTGTAAGAATGAAATGTATTTCAAGATTAGAGCAACAAAATTCTTTGTAGCATGCAAAACCTCCCAGACTTGTGTAATTCTACCAAGTAAAATTTTAATGTTTAAACTAAATGCTTCTTTGTAATGGAGGCTGGACTTAATAATTAAAAAAAAAAAAGAAGAAGAAAAGAGAAATTAGTAGTAGTGAATCAAGCCAAATCCTGCCCTCAGATGTGGCAACAGAGGCAAACTAGTGTAGCTAGGAGTAGAATTTGGCTTATGGGAGATTTTTTTAATGAGAACAGGATTAACATTGGCAGAAAGCAATCATACAACAGTGTGGAAATTTTCTGTAATTATTATGTTGGAGTAATGCAATATTTCTGCTATTGGATACAGCACACTGTATCTAAAATATTCTCACTCTTCCAGTACTTAATTCCTTTAGTTTTTACCTACAGGAAATTTTTTAGTACATTCCCAGTGATGAGCAGTTCCAAGATACAGACGTAACTTCTTAAGTGGCAGTCATTGATTTTTGCTGCCTTTTGTACTCAGAGGAGGAGAATTATATGCCTAGTTTATAGGGCTACTTCACTTCCTGCTCTGACTCAATTTTAATGGCATGTTAGCTGTAGGAATCCATTCTGCAAGGCAGGATCCTCCTGTTTCTGGACTGTGGCTGAATACTGACAATCAGATAGGCCTACCTTCTGGTCCTTTAGAATTTCCTAACTTGCCCTTAAGGCAGATTATTTCTATGTGTGAAGGGCTAATGGCAAGAAGGACAAACCAATACCTATCATTATCCTTCTCTGTTTTCAAAGCCTTTTAAAATATAACATGTGCTGGCTATAGTCTCACATTATCTTGGCCTTTCTGTAGAAAATCTACAATACTTCCCACGTGTAACTGAGGCATCCTATTTCCTTATATATAACTTGAAACTTCACTACATTAAAAAAAAAACAATCTAAACCAAACAACAACAAAAACCCCTCTTATGTGTCTGTATATCACAGTGCACTAGATTTGATAAAACTCCCAGTGGCTCTGTTCTCCCCAAGGCTTACACCCATAGTCTTTGCTGTAAATTGATCCTCTCCACATCTGTGCAACATGTGAGCTGTGCAAAGACTCAGTGTTTTTAAGACCCTGTAACAGAGGGTGAGTTTCACCAGCCTCAGATAAATCAGAGTCGCAGCTGCTTGTCCTCTTTATAACTGCAGATTTTTTTGAGGAGGTCAGTTCTGTTCTTTGGGGTTTTCTGGTGGTATTTTTTATTTAATTTCATTCAATAAAATAAATAAGTGTACGAATAAAGCTGTGGTTTTAATAATACATTATACACAAAGGAAGGCTTGTGTTACAGCTCTGCTATTTGTACTGTTAATAACTCAGGCTTACTAAACACATTCCTTGGATGTCTTCATAAATTGTCAATTAAGTACTAAATCAACGTTAAAATAATGCTGCAATTTCGAACTACTCAGCTCTACAGGTTGTCCTGGTTTCAGCTGGGATAGAGTTAACTGTCTTCCTAGTAGCTGGTACAGTGCTGTGTTTTGAGTTCAGTATGCGAAGAATGTTGATAACACTGATGTCTTCAGTTGTTGCTCAGTAGTGTTTAGACTAATGTCAAGGATTTTTCAGCTTCTCATGCCCAGCCAGCGAGAAAGCTGGAGGGGCACAAGAAGTTGGCACAGGACACAGCCAGGGCACCTGACCCAAACTGGCCAACGGTGTATTCCATACCATGTGACGTCACGTCTAGTATAGGAACTGGGGGGAGTGGGGGAGGGGGGAATCGCCGCTCAGGGACTGTCTGGGTGTCGGTCGGCGGGTGGTGAGCAATTGCACTGTGCATCATTTGTACATTCCAATCCTTTCATTATTGCTGTTGTCATTTTATTAGTGTTATCATTATCATTTTCTTCTTTTCTGTTCTATTAAACCGTTCTTATCTCAACCCACGGGTTTTGCTTCTTTTCCCGACTTTCTCCCCCATCCCACTGGGTCGGGGGGGAGTGAGTGAGCGGCTGCGTGGTGTTTAGTTGCTGGCTGGGGTTAAACCACGACAGTCCTTTTTGGCGCCCAACGTGGGGCACGAAGGGTTGAGATAACAACAAACCTGACCAGAGCTTGTTAAAACAAATTTGTTATAAGCATTCATTATATCGGTCTAATAGTCGCTGGTCATTATGTTGATTTATGTGTTCTTAGAGTTGTTGCTCTGGTTTTTAAAGTTCTGTTATGTATCACCTCGCTTGCTGTATGTAGTCCCTCTTCTGCTGCTTATCATCCGTGGGAGGTGGATTAAGGTTTTCGCTTTGATGTATTGTATAACACTGGTTTATGGTATGATAAAGTCATCGGCTGTGGGATTAATCCGGTACTTGCACTCAGCATTGTCACCTTTATACTGTGGAAAACTATCTGTGGGAAACTATTAATAATTATACCATTTACCTTTCCTCCTTGGAAAACCAGTCTATGGGTCGGATACCTTTCTTCCCCTCTCCTTTCTCCTTCAGTCCAGTTACAATGGTGTTTGAGAATTTTGAAAAATTTGAATACTCTTGGGATGTTGGGACCAGCATGGTCCTAGCCCTACTGCTAGGAATTAGCATGCTTCTGAATGTGGTTCAGCTCTCGTTTAAGGTTAAACAACTATTTAAGAAAATCACCCAGAGATCTGCCCCAAGGCTGGATAATTATGAGTGGCAGGGTTTGTGGGGTAGTATGGGCAAGTACCTAGAAAAGTGGGCACCTCCAATGTTTTGGAAATTCACCCCTGAACAAGTGCAGAATCCAGAAGAACTAGTAAAATATTTGGAAAAGGTATGCTGTCACCCCGGCAGCTCCAGAGAGATACAAATTACTGCAACGTGCTGGGGCCTGGCCCATGCCTATCGAGCCCTGTTTGACACCACTCAGTACCCTCAAGGGGAAGAGAAGGTCTCTGGACCTAACAACAAAACGATGAGCACTGCGGTCACTCAAACCTCGGCAACGGGCACTGCGGCCCCTCCAGCCCCGGCAACGAGCACTGTGGCTACCCAAACCTCAGTGACAGGCACTGCAGCCCCTCCAGCCCCGGCAATGAGCACGGCAGCTACCCAAACCTCGGCAACGGGCACTGAGGTCCCTCCAGCCCCAGCAACGAGCACAGCAGCTACCCAAACCGTGGCAACAGACACTGCCGTTATCCAAGACCCGGCGAGCGGTACTGCAACTGAATCAGCGGACCAACCTGCACCAGTATCAGTTGCCCCCATACAGAAAAAGAAATATACAAAAAAATCAGTTCGCTTAGCGAAGGATGAAGGTGAACCAGGGTCATCACGGGAACAGGAGGAAGAGGCAGAACCAGAGGTAATAACCCGGTCCCTATCTTTGAGTGAGCTGCGGGATGTGTGAAAAGATTTTGGCTGCCGTATAGGTGAGCATATTATCACCTGGCTCCTCCGATGCTGGGACAATGGGGCTAATAGCTTGGAATTAGAAGGTAGGGAAGCCAAGCAGCTGGGATCGCTTGCCAGGGAAGGTGGCATTGACAAGGCAATTGGAAGAGGGACACAAGCCATCAGCCTCTGGAGGCGACTCCTGTCAAGTGTGAAGGAAAGGTACCCCTTTAAGGAAGATGTTATATGTCAATCAAGCAAGTGGACAACCATGGAAAAAGGTGTCCAATATCTGAGGGAATTAGCTGTGCTAGAGACAATTCATCATGATCTGGACAACCCACAATTACCCAAAGATCCAGACGAAGTCCAATGCACACGACCCATGTGGCGGAAGTTTGTACGGAGCACACACACCATCGTCCTATGCCAACTCACTGGCAATAATGACCTGGAAAGACGAAGAGGCACCAACAGTGGATGAAGTGGCTCGCCAACTCCGTCAATACGAAGAAAATCTCTCCTCCTCCCCACAAGCCTGCATTTCGGCTGTGGAGAAGCTGTCCGAGGATTTCCAGCAATTCAAAGAGATGTCCTGTTGCCCACCTGTAAGGACCAATGTCTCAGCTATTAGGAGTGAGCGCTCCTCTGCCCAAGAGAGAGAATATAGAAGGTACACACCGCGAGGTGCCCTGTGGTTTTACTTATGTGATCATGGAGAGGACATGAGGAAATGGGATGGAAAACCTACCTTAGTCCTAAATGCATGGGTACGTGAGCTGCGAGGAAGAAACACCACAAAAGGGGATTCTACCAGGAAAAATGCCACTCCGGTTTCCAAACAGAGTAGAAGGGCTGATCTTATTTCTGATCCTCTTGAAGGGACTTCTGAGCCAATTTTACGAGAATTGAATACTGGATACTCTGACCAGAATTAGAGGGGCCCTGCCTCCAGCCAGGTGGAGGAAAGGGATAACCGGGTCTATTGGACTGTGTGGATTCGATGGCCTGGCACGTTAGACCCACAGGAGTATAAGGCTCTAGTAGACACCGGCGCACGGTGTACTTTAATGCCATCAAGTTGTGAAGGGGCAGAACCCATTTCTATTTCTGGTGTGACAGGGGGATCCCAAGAGTTAACTGTATTGGAAGCTGAAGCAAGCCTAACTGGGAATGAATGGCAGAAACACCCCATTGTGACTGGTCCAGAGGGTCCATGCATCCTTGGCATAGACTATCTCAGGAGAGGGTATTTTAAGGACCCAAAGGGGTATCGATTGGCTTTTGGTATAGCTGCCTTGGAGACGGAGGGCACGGAACAGCTGTCTACCCTGCCTGGTCTCTCTCAAGACCCTTCGGTTGTGGGGTTGCTGAGGGTTGAAGAACAAGTACCAATTGCTACCACGACGGTGCACCGGCGCCAATATCGCACCAACCAAGACTCTCTGATTCCCATCCACAAGTTGATTCGCCAACTGGAGAGCCAAGGAGTGACCAGCAAAACTCGCTCACCTTTTAATAGTCCCATATGGCCCGTGCGAAAGTCTAATGGGGAGTGGAGGCTAACAGTTGACTATTGCGGCCTGAATGAAGTTACGCCACCGCTGAGTGCTGCCGTTCCAGATATGCTAGAACTTCAATATGAACTAGAGTCAAAGGCAGCCAAGTGGTATGCTACAACTGACATTGCTAATGCGTTTTTCTCAATCCCTCTGGCAGCAGAGTGTCGTCTACAATTTGCCTTTACTTGGAGGGGTGTCCAGTACACTTGGAATCGATTGCCCCAGAGTTGGAAACACAGCCCCACCATTTGCCATGGACTAATCTAGACTGCACTGGAAAAAGGTGAAGCTCCGGAACACCTGCAATACATTGATGACATCATCGTATGGGGCAACACGGCAGAAGAAGTCTTTGAGAAAGGGAAGAAAATAATCCAAATCCTTCTGAAAGCCGGTTTTGCCATAAAAGAAAGTAAGGTCAAGGGACCTGCACGGGAGATCCAGTTTTTAGGAATAAAATGGCAAGATGGGTGTCGTCAGATCCCAATGGACGTGATTAACAAAATAGCAGCTATGTCTCCACCAACTAATAAAAAGGAAACACAGGCCTTCTTAGGTGTCGTGGGGTTTTGGAGAATGCATATTCCAAATTACAGTCTGATTGTAAGCCCTCTCTATCAAGTGACCTGGAAGAAGAATGATTTTAAATGGGGCCCTGAGCAACAACAAGCCTTTGAACAAATTAAACGGGAGATTGTTCATGCAGTAGCCCTCGGAACAGTCTGGACAGGACAAGATGTTAAAAATGTGCTCTAGAGTGCAGCTGGGGAGAATGGCCCTACCTGGAGCCTCTGGCAGAAAGCACCTGGGGAGACCCGAGGCCGACCCCTGGGGTTTTGGAGTCGGGGATACAGAGGATCCGAGGCTCGCTATACTCCAACTGAAAAAGAGATATTGGCAGCATATGAAGGAGTTCAAGCTGCCTCAGAAGTGGTTGGTGCTGAAACACAGCTCCTCTTAGCACGCCGACTGCCAGTGCTGGGCTGGATGTTCAAAGGGAAAGTCTCCTCTACACATCACGCGACTGATGCCACGTGGAGTAAGTGGATTGCACTGATCACACAATGGGCTCGCATAGGAAACCCCAGTCGCCCAGGAATTGTGGAAGTGATCATGGACTGGCCAGAAGGCAAAGATTTTGGAATGTCGCCAGAGGAGGAGGTGGCACATGCTGAAGAGGCCCCGCTGTATAATAAACTGCCAGAAAATGAGAGGCAATATGCCCTGTTCACTGACAGATCCTGTCGCATCGTGGGAAAGCATCGGAGGTGGAAAGCTGCCGTATGGAGTCCTACACGACAAGTTGCAGAAACTGCCGAAGGAGAAGGTGAATCGAGTCAGTTTGCAGAGGTGAAAGCCATCCAGCTAGCATTAGATATTGCTGAAAGAGAAAAGTGGCCAGTGCTCTATCTCTATACTGACTCATGGATGGTGGCAAATGCCCTGTGGGGGTGCCTACAGCAATGGAAGCAGAGCAACTGGCAGCGCAGAGGTAAACCCATTTGGGCTGCCGCACTGTGGCAAGATATTGCATCCCGGCTAGAGAATCTGGTTGTAAAAGTACGTCATGTAGATGCTCACATACCCAAGAGTCGGGCCACTGAAGAACATCAAAACAACCAGCAGGCAGATCAGGCTGCCAAGATTGAAGTGTCTCAGGTGGACCTGGACTGGCAACATAAGGGTGAACTATTTATGGCTCGGTGGACCCATGATGCTTCAGGCCATCAGGGAAGAGATGCAACATATAGATGGGCTCGTGATCGAGGGGTGGACTTGACCATGGACACTATTGCACAGGTTATCCATGAATGTGAAACATGTGCTGCAATTAAGCAAGCCAAGCGGTTAAAGCCCCTGTGGTATGGAGGGCGATGGCTGAAATATAAATATGGGGAAGCCTGGCAGATTGACTATATCACACTCCCACAAACCCGCCAAGGCAAGCGCTATGTGCTCACGGTGGTGGAATCAACGACTGGATGGCTGGAAACATATTCTGTGCCCCATGCCACCGCCCGGAACACTATCCTGGGCCTAGAAAAGCAAGTCTTGTGGCGACATGGCACCCCAGAACGAATTGAGTCAGACAACGGGACTCATTTCCGAAACAACCTCATAGACACCTGGGCCAAAAAGCATGGTATTGAGTGGGTATATCGTATGCCCTATCATGCAGCAGCCTCTGGGAAAATTGAGCGATACAATGGACTGTTAAAGACTACATTGAGAGCAATGGGGGGTGGAACTTTCAAACATTGGGATACATATTTAGCAAAAGCCACCTGGTTAGTCAACACCAGAGGATCTGCCAATCGGGGTGGCCCTGCCCAGTCGGAATTTTTACATACTGTAGAAGGGGATAAAGTCCCTGTAGTGCACATAAAAAATATGTTAGGGAAGACAGTCTGGGTTACTCCTGCCTCAGGCAAAGGTAAACCCATTCGTGGGATTGCTTTTGCTCAAGGGCCTGGGTGCACTTGGTGGGTGATGCGAAAAGATGGGGAAGTCTGATGTGTGCTTCAAGGGGATTTAATTTTAGGTGAGAATAGCCAGAATTAAACTGTATATTAGTTGCTATATAACCCTGCTACTGTATGTTATCCTTACTATAATTGTTATGTGCTATATCCATAGTACTATAGTAAGAATCACTTAGATCAAGCAAGAAAAGAACTGTGATAAAACTGAGCAAAGCACAGTAGTGATGGAACCAGAACTGACTCCAGCATGCAACAATCCAATGGTGCACACCATCCTCCTGCTGCGCCAAATGTCACCTGCTTGTCACACTGCACTGAAGCCCAATTCTGCTCTACCGACTGAGAGGACTTTGCACCATCCCTCCTACCCAGAAAGACTGGTATGACAGATGGAGCCCAGAATCAGAAACTAAATGAACTCAATGAACATTTTATGAACATGACCCATGAACTAAAGGAATGATATCTCTGTGTGTGTATACTTATATATATATATATATATATCATTGCTCATATGTCTTAAAGGGATGGAAAGGTGATGATTGATCAGGATGTAACTAAAGGTATGGGAACTGTGCATGACGTCAATGGTATAGAATAAGGGGTGGATACTGTCCTGGTTTCAGCTGGGATAGAGTTAACTGTCTTCCTAGTAGCTGGTACAGTGCTGTGTTTTGAGTTCAGTGTGCGAAGAATGTTGATAACACTGATGTTTTCAGTTGTGGCTCAGTAGTGTTTAGTCTAATGTCAAGGATTTTTCAGCTTCTCATGCCCAGCCAGCGAGAAAGCTGGAGGGGCACAAGAAGTTGGCACAGGACACAGCCAGGGCACCTGACCCAAACTGGTCAACGGTGTATTCCATACCATGTGACGTCCCATCTAGTATAGGAACGGGGAAGTGGGGGCAGGGATTCACCGCTCGGGGACTGGCTGGGTGTCAGTCGGCGGGTGGTGAGCAATTGCACTGCGCATCATTTGTACATTCCAATCCTTTCATTATTGCTGTTGTCATTTTATTAGTGTTATCATTATCATTATCATTTTCTTCTTTTCTGTTCTATTAAACCGTTCTTATCTCAACCCACGGGTTTTGCTTCTTTTCCCGATTTTCTCCCCCATCCCACTGGGTCGGGGGGGAGTGAGTGAGCGGCTGCGTGGTGTTTAGTTGCTGGCTGGGGTTAAACCACGACACAGGTATATGTCTTTCTTTCATACTTGCTTTCTTTGTTATTCACATTATCATGAATGTGGTGATTTTGACTGAAACAAACAGCTGGTACGCACCTAACTCCCAAAGCAAATCATTGGGAAAGATTTTTCCCAGTGTTTTTGATTCCTCCATTTTTTTGGTAAGCCAAAATGTATATGCTGGACAAAACCCAAAGGAAATCTTATCTGCAGAAACCTATGGCTAGTTGACAGAATCACTAATCAGTCACTAGTCTTTGATCTGCTCTAACTATGCCTCCATATTTAGCTGGAATGGCTTACTTTTTGAAAATGATTGATGTATGTGAAGGTATATATCCGGATGAAGCAAATAGGCTTGTTGAAGTATTTTCAGTTGGATATGGCAGACTTTTTAGCTTCCTTTACAAAAAAAAAAAAAAAAAAATTGCACACTTTCATGTGCACTGTTCATTTGCTGCAGTATCTTATTCTAAAAGTGGTTTCTTCTCCTTGATTGAGGAATTAAGTGGGTTTATCTTAAAGTTGGTAGAGCGCCTTGGGGCCTTGTGCAATGAAAACTTGATATATAGACATCTTTTATATTGCTAATTTTCAAATTATGATTAATGTTAGTATTTTACAGAGCTTGCTCTGAAGCATTGAATCGGGCCATGAACAGTATGTATGCATGTTAGGAGATCATTCCTAGGCTTATCGTCTAAACAAAGAGACAAGGGATGAGATAATGGATGTAATCGCATTCTCATTTTAAAGTAGGGAACCGTAGTACAAAGCAATTGAAGAACCTGCCCAGCCTCGTAATAGCTGTTACAGTGCTAATCAACTGAACCCAGACCCCACAGTCCAGTATAGTACCTTAACCAGAAGGCCATTCAGAAAATCACACACGCATCAGATTTAAGTCCTTACAGATGCTTAACTGCAACAGAAGCAGATGGTAAGTGCCCTTTCTGAATATGGATGCTTTACTGAACTGCAGCCTCTACAAATATCAGGCCCTGTGTCCTTTCTCCAGGACGTTTGTTTTGAAATAGCAGTTTGTTTGTGATCTATTTTTTGGGCTTGATCTGAAGCCCACCAAGTTAGTGGAGACCTTTCCAAGGACTTCACAGTTCTTCAGTATTGACTCTCAATACATTCAGAGTACATCTTTGCAATAGTCTGAAAATTACTAATATATTTGGGACAAAAATAGTGAATGCCTGTAAACTGCTAAAACAAGTTGCTTTTTTTGATGGGTGCCAACAAGAATGCCCTAAGTTGGAAAAAAAAAGGTGTGTACAAGTACAAAGGAGACGGCATATGGTCATGTGACAGGTGTTTAGCTGAAACTGAGGGTGTTGCAAGCAGAGAAATAGCAGCATTGTTGTCTTTGCCCTTGAGAAAAATGTCAAAGTTTCAGGAGAGGCTGAGCAACTTACTAGTGGTGTTTCTGGCTGGGTTAGTGTGGTGTCAGAACAGTGCAATTCACCGCAGTGTCATAAGCTCATTTCAAAGCCAGTGTTTTGAAATGAGCTGTTGTTGGCTTTAAAAGAAATAGAGGGTATATTAAGCAAAGACACTACATAGCAAATGTAGCATAGATTATTTTGCATAGTTGTTTTTTTTTTTTTTTCCTGAGGAAATTTTGCACTTTAACTTTAGTTTCTGGGGGGAAAAAAGAAAAAAGGACAGACTGGCATTGTGAGGCTGTGTTTCTTACCCTGGGTAAGACAAATTAAATGCACAAATAAGGGTATTTTTCCCCAGCTGCTAGCTCTGCTTCAGCATTGGAACACTAAGCTGTATTAGTTTTGATTCATGCAATAACAAATAAAAAGTTATTATTCTGATTATGCTGCTTGAGACGGAGTAAATGGTATGATACACCTGATCTACCTTTGACTATATAAAATTTGAGTGTCCAGTTTTAAGCTAGTCCTGTATGTGCTCTCTAGTAACCAGACAGAAGTAAGAACTCAAGAAAAAACATCAAATTATCCCAAAGAAGGTGAGTTGACTGACTGTTTGGAAATACTTCTCTTTCTCTCCATTCTCTGTGGAAGAGACGCAGCTAACTTAACTTAGACTAGACAACAGTTTTTAGAGCACTGTAGTGAGGTGAAGGTTAATTATAGCCTGAAGGATATAGCAGTCAAATTCTCTAAATTTCATAAATTTGCACAAATAACAAGGTACTACTAAAAGCTGACCAAATCTGGATGTTTAGTAATTCATTTGAATGTAGAACACTACCCAATTTCAAGCATGGCATTTATGTCCACTTATATGTAGAAAATTGATTTCCATAGTGATCAGAGATGCAGAATGGTAATTTCCTGAAAATTCAGAATCCTGGCCATGTAGAAATGCTTCTGCTTGACTGCTGCAATTATCTGAACCACATGATCAGAAGGAAATTTTTGTTTGTCTGTGACAGTCTACAATCTCCTGATGTTACAAGAGATATTTTGACATTTCAGATTTAGTGATTGGGAAGATTTCTTTGTCTCTGTGGGAATTACTCTCTCTTTTGGGGATTCACCTCAGCTAGGCTGATGTGTCATCTCTTACTTGTAAAGACACTGTTGAAGTGAAGTTTGGACCTAAATTACATGAACTATCAAAATGTATTACCAGCAGCAAATAGACTAGTGCTCTTTCCACATTAAGCCTTCTTGGCCTTCACCATAAGATATGACTGATCAAAAACTGAAGAAGACTGTTAATAGAAGATGAAAGCATGTATGAATGGCTTTATTGTCATTGTAATCTGAATGTTCTTTTTCTTTAATCTGTAGCTTCTTCTAATTTTCAGTATGATGCTGTAGCCCATGTATGCAAGCATATCTTAGTAGCCGAATGACACAGGGCAGCATTTGTGAGGCAAGACTTTCTTATGTTTAAGGCACTTGGTGTCCAATTTTTGCCTTTGTTACAAAATTGCTGTGTATGTTGGAGAAGCTTATTAAGACTGGATTGCTTATTTTTTGCATATACTGTTGAACAATTACTCAATGAGAAGCTAGCTGACTCTCTATTTTGATCAGATTCTCCCACCCCTAATTCACATTAGCAGAATTTTATTCTTTTAAGTAGACTTGCTCATTCATTCAGAATACTGCTTAGTGTGAGTAGGGATGGCAGGCCTTCCACCACAATAGTGTAGAGTGGAGGTTGTAGCTGTTAATTCTGCCTCAAAGGAATGGTAACACACAGTTCTGCTTGGAGACAGAGGGTAAATTTTTCATCTTGGATTCAACAAGGATAGAATATCTAACTCAGGATATAAGCCATGTCTCGAAAAGTGCTGTTGTTACACCTGTTAATACCAGTAATTTAAATCTTTGGTCGTTCCAAATAAAACTAGCCAAGTTAAAAAAATGTAGTAACTATGATCAGTAAACACACAGAAATTTTTACTCTATGAATGTGTTCCAGGTTCATCCACTAACATATTGCTTGAATGCTTTTGAGACTCCATAAGCTCTCTAAGCCTTAGTTTTCCCATTCGCATGTCAGGCATAACAGTGATTGATCTTTCTCCCATTGGCATAGCAAAAGTTAATATTTAAAGATGTTTAAAAATCGTTCAGTAAAAATGACTGATGTATTCATTACAAATCCTTCTTAGTCACTGATACAGTCCATAAATAAACTTCCTTTAGGGTCAGAATTTTGAGCACAGCTTTGTCAGGGGTTGGGGGGGGGTGGGGGTGGGGAAAGACTTCTTTGTCATGTATTTCAAATAAAAATTGTATTGGGTTGCTTGCCTTCCTACTTCAGAGCTTCAAAATGGCTGTTCCTTTCATGAATGCTTTACTGGTTATGGTCTACATTACATACATGAAGGTAGCTGCAAGTATTAGAATGAGTCTTGCCAAGGCATTACCATGCACAGGACCATGCACATGTATTCTGCTTCTCGTAATATTTACATTCATTGAGGGCTTACTCAGGTTCCTTTTTTCAGTACTGGCATACTGCATGGACAGTGTGTGGGGGGGTTGGTTTTGGTTTTGGTTTTGTTTTTAAATTGGCTTCCCTGCAGGCTGGGAAGTCTTCAACCAGAGTTGAAGTAAATGCAACAGAAGTTGCTAACCAAAGTAAAAGGGGAAATACAATTTCTGAATTTGCAAATGCTTATGCATGTGGTTATTTCAGTCCCACACAGCTTGATCATGACAAACTATTTCCTTTTGTTGGTGCTCCAGACTATTCTGTGACTTCACTGTGAATGTTACCAGGATATAAAAAAAGTGCAGAAAAAATGAAACTAAAATATATTAGATACTTGGTAACTTTGAGGATTAATATCCTCAGTGCCTTTTAAAACCCCCAAATTTAAGGAAGTTTGTATTTAATTTCATTTTCTTTAGTATTTTATCTTTACATGTAGGCTGCTTCTGTAACAAAATACTGGTTTTGAATGTCTCTGGCTAAACTTACTTGCCTGTGATTTTTTTTTTTTTCCTGTAAAAGAAACAAAAATCCACTCAACAAGAAGTAGAGCACCTGCTCATACTTCACATGTTTCATAAATGCAGTTTACCATCTCACACTTTCTCTGTCAATCCTCATAAGCACTGAATTTATCATTTGAGTTTTAAGCACACAGAACCTGATCTGTCTTTAATTTGCTCGTATCACCTCTGATTATATTATTCATTAAAAAACCAAGAATGTAGTACCATTGCAGTACAACCAATACTTGGAATTCAGGGGTTTTCTCAGCTTCTAAAGGGTTAATTTTCATGTGGAAAACTTGGTATTTTTGTGTGTGTCTTCTAATTTTTTTTTTTTTTTTTTTTTAAGATCTGGGTTAACTGTAGAAAGTATCTTCCAGAATTGGCTTGACACTTCCGGAATACCAAAGGTAAATGCAAAATACCAGTTCTTAGTTCTTTCTGGAGTCTTGCATTTCTCATTACCTTATACATTATTTAAATCATTGCCTGAACTTATAACAAGTATGGTTTTAAATAAACAGTTTTGATGATGACTGCTTTCCACATCTTTATAGGGGTTTAGCTTTTATCAGTTGCAGGTTTTTGATTCTACCATCATCTCCACAACCTGCCAAAGGGCAAATCTTAGAAAACTTAGCCTATAGCTTAATATTGTAGTCACATGGAAATATGCTTTACAGTATAGTGGTGGACTCTACTAAACGTAAGGAGCTTTGTTCACAGTTGTCAATATATGAATTACTTGAAAGCCATACTGACAGCAGTAACTAAATGTTACATTATTTGTACTTTGATATTTTGCGAATATTGCGACTTGCTCGTGAATCTGCTGCATGGGTAACATATTTCATTGGTGTTGCAGCCCTGAGACTGAGCATTATTTTCTGCTTTTAATACTAAAAGCTTTTAATATTAATGTTTTAAATTCTGTGAACTGACAATGCTTATTTGTGTCTGTGCTATGTGAAGGCTGTCATTATTTGTTTTTGTCCAAAACTGGGATTAGACGATGAAAGATATCCCTGTATAAATCTTCCTAAAAACCAGTTTTACACAAAGTAAGTTTTTACTATACACCTGGGGCTCAATTTCTAACTCATCTCCCCTAAGCTGGCATCCCCTAGGTTGCTTGGGATTTATCTTATCTAATGCTCGCAGTTGTTTCCACTTTGCATTAGCATTTAAGAAGAAAAAAAACTTTTAAGAGTTAGAATGATAAGTCGTGGTTTGTATGTGCACAAGTGAAGGTACTTAGGTAGCATGACTGAGGCTCTGAGGAGCAAGCACGTTTGCAAGTAGAATTGTCAAAGTATCTGGAGAGCACAATACAATAAGCAGTGATCACTGAACATGAGCTGTACCGAAACACTGTGGTTGAGCTCTTCCCTTGACAGCTTTAGAGGTGTGCATGTCCACATGGGAGGTTTTACCCTGAGATCAAAATGTTCAAAGACTAATATTTGAAGATGCTATAAAATCAAGGTGGAGTTTGTTTTTTCCTGTAAAATTATTGAAAATAAAATTAGCTTTAATTGGAAGGGAGGAAAGGAAAGGACGGTAAGTATCACCATGCATCTTGATGTTCAGTCATTTCATGAAAAAGGACCTTGATTTTAATGCTATGTTTTGATCAAGGTTTTTTTCCTGATAAAAGTTGAATACATTGTAGAACAGCTGCTTCAAGTATAGGGGAGGAACTGATGTTGCACAGCTGTAGCTGTAAGATGCTGAACTGGCTGTCTGAAATGAAAGAGTTTTCTGACATTTTACTTACATGTGTATCTTTGAAGATGTGCCTTATTTGTGTCCCACAATCAACTCTAAAATCACAAATAAGGAAGATAGGAGCAGACTAAAGAATTTTAAATGGTTTTGATTAACATGAAAACTGAACTCTGTTTTCCTGAGTACTGTAAGTTGTTCAGAATGAATAGTGGGTAGTTTCATTATACCATGCAAGTATCTATTGGGTGTGTAAGCAAAACATGTAGGAAAAATATTTCCACACCCAGCAGGCTTGTAAATAGTTGTAAATTTTCTTTAAAGACTTAAGAGATTTCCCTGGTAGTTTGGCTGTTCTGTAAAAAAAACCATCACCAACAGGAACGGTGCTAATTTAGTATTCTGCTGCTTCTAAGCATCAGCGTGCTGACCTCTTCCCTCTGTCTCTCTCTTCCCTCAATAACCTTTTTGATGATTTAACCCTGTAGTCCTCAGCACTTCTCAGGTTCTTATGGGAACTAGTTTCCACTTTATTGAAAGAACTGGAGTTGTTGTCATTCAGTGAATAGGAAACCTTCTTTCCTTTGTGCTTTATTAAATCATTTGGGGAGCCCTTATTCCTGAAATAAAGACTGTAGAGGTTGCTTAGTAGGTCTCAATGCTAGCATCTATAATCTAAATAAGACTGTATTTACCAACTACAGAAGTATAAATCTACTCATGTGCTGTACAGGAGCTGCTACTGAAACCCCCCCTTAAAAAGTATTTAGATTATATTTATTTCAGCAAACTATTAACTTGGCTAATATGATGAATCTATGTGAAGGCATGTAGACCACCTTCTTACATGCAGGTCAACTACCTGCATCATAAATAGCAGCCCAGGAATGCCACAGAACTGACTTATTCAACAACTTATGGGTTGCCAGGTGAGTGGACTGGGGTGTGTGTAGAGGAAGGTTTCTGTCAGCTCCTTTGGGTGAAGTCACACCGCTGAGCCAGCCAGTCAGGCAGTGTGAATAGTATGAGGTATAGAGCATCCATTGCAGTTGACTACCCTTTCTTCAGTACTGGAGCAACTGAAAAGCAGCCGGTGAATCTCTGCTCCAGAGATGTCCCAAAGGCAGAGAAGCAGCATCCTGCACTCTACACAGCATTCAGCAACTTTATGCTTATCACCCTTATTTTACTGACTGCACTGTAGAGTCCTATAGCATGATAGTTAAAGTCACTCTTAATCCTGCAGCACCTGCTCTTAGAGGGACAAAATGTACTTCTTAGTGGTTTAGTACATACCCATGAGAAATAACTTGACTAAGAATGTAAACATTTTACATCTACAAATACTATCTAAAACTTCACTGCATTTGGAGAGGAAACTCCCTTACTGGAGAGACTATCCTCTGTAATGGGATTGGGATATATGCATCATGCTGTCCATTCTGAAAATCAAGTCAGAACATGGTTCCTTTATATCTTTCCCATATGAGAATTTTTCTGTTTTACAGTGGCTGTGGTTGTCTCTGTGACATCTTTTATTTCTGTGTTTTGGTGGGGTTTGCTCAGGAAATTCATGTCATCCATGGACTATAAAGAAAATTCACCACTTGTGGTTCATTTACAGCATTAGCTACCGAAGTGTTTATAAGAATTTTCTTCTGTGATCATATCCAAATCTATCAACTGTACACTACTGGTGCTCTCTAAAATTTGATAGCAACACGGTCACTTGAAGACAGGGTTGTTAGCCCACCCCTCAGTTCACTGTCTTCACAACAGTCTACCTTAAGCACATTGGAAGGGTACTTGTACAAAAGATGGATAAGGGTAAATACTTGCCAGTCTCCAGACTGCTGAAGCAACATTAGTTACCATCTTCATTCCAGTAGAGGAATTAGCATTTTGTATTCTTCACAGCCATATGTCATGGCGTCTGTCTAACTGAAGATCCTGTACTTCTTTACCTGCGCTTTGTTACATTTGCCATTCCAAATGCTGTCTCCAACTCTGTCCAGGAAGCCACATATATATACCCCTTTATACTTGAAACTTGGAACTATTGAAACTTTAATATTTGTCAATTTCTATTGCCGTTTCACTCTTGGAAAAGTCATTTGGTCTTTTCTAATTATTGAGCTAGTTTCCAGGCTCATGTATATACCAGCAGTAATCAAGAATAACAACAGCGTAAGGGAGTCATACTGATAAATAAAAACAGAATTTGGCCTGTTGCCATGAAAAATAATTCTGCATGCCTAGTTACACTTCCAAATTTGGTATTTTCTAAAGCATTAAAGGTTAATGTTATAATGAAGGGTGTGTGGTAATGTGTGGCCAATACTTTCTTACATGGAAGAGTGCCACAGCACAGTGGTTGTCTTCAGGCTTGCTGTGCAGGAAGGTTTTCTCACACACAATACAATAAGGAACATAAGAGTTGAAAAGCAAGCATTTCTGAAATACAAGATTTCATGAGGATTTTTTTCTGGGAACACATCGTAGTGGTGTTAAATACAGTGAAGCATATTGCGTTGTTGAAAATAGTTTTATTAAGTCAAGCAACCTTCAGCATGTACTTCTGTCTCAGAGGTGACTCACCGGGGGATTATAGCAACTTTTCATCATGTGCAAGTAGTAATGACTTAACACTGCTAACTTTAGTCAATGAGTTAAGCTGGCAAGGAGCAGAATCAGAAGAACAAACCAGCTTTAGAGCTGGAAGACACCTATGAAATCACTTAAGTCCACTTCATCCCTGCTGCTGATGATTTGTTCTCTTAACTACAGTTTCTATTGTGTCTTTCAGTCTATGTAATGTTTAATTAGAGTTTAAGACTAAAAGACCATATGTTTCCTGAGGAAGGTTTTCTCAGTTCTGCACAGACTTGTCTTTGTGTTATGTTGTGCAGTTACTCTTACCTTAATTTTTTATTCTACCTTAGATAATTAACCTTTTTAAAATATGCTTAAAATCTTTCCCCATTTTGAACTCTGTTGTACACTGTTTAATTCAGAAGTAGACAAATAAACATTAGGTAGTCTCTGCATCTCATAAACTCCTACGTGTATTTTTTTAACTCATTCCAGTTTCACCACCTTTTCTTTTGCCTCCGAAACTGCATTGTTTGCTAACATACTATTATTTACTGGTAAACTTGCTATCTTGAATGTTCCTTGGGTGTGTATTTCATTTGGTACCTTGTGTTATGAAAATAATCTTCTCCAGATTCATTCTTCAGTTAAAAGGGGGGAAAAGAAAAAAGAAAAAAAAAAAGAGTGGTTGGCGTGCTCCTCCATGATTTTCGGTTTCCAACATATCCTACAGTGTAATCTACAAGTCTTATGTGATCACATAGCTGCTGGCACTAGGATAAATACACCAAATATCTCCTCAATATTATGGAAAAAATGCAAGAGGTGATTGCAATGCTCTGTCCTTCTCCTAGTTCCCTTTGCTACATTATCCTCCTGTTAAAGCTTAATTCTTATCCACTGTTCTACCTTAAACAGTATTTCCTGGTTAAAGTAGGTACTGCCAACAGGTATTTCAGACTATGTATAGCTCATAGTGTGTATTGCAAGAATATGTCCTAGTTTTGGCTGGGATACACAGACAAAAGAAATCTTCCAGTGGCTAATATTCATTTATTCATAGTATTTCTGGTTTTGTTTGTATATGACTGGCTCTTGGATTGTCCTGCTTGAAGAAAAAACGGATTGGAAAGGAAACTCATAGCAAAACTATTAAAAAATTTGAACTGAAATATCATTTGTAAAGGGTTCTAAACCAACGCAAGCAATGTATTTCTGTGGTTTCATAAATTTTAGGAGGATGTTACAGCAGCAGCTCAAGTACTTAATATGATTTCTGATAAAGCAGTTTGTTGTTAAGAAGGTTCCTGGCTTTTGCACCAGTTACAAGCTTTATAGATTTCCTGTTTCCTTTTACTAAGACAAAAATACAGATGAAGGGATAGCTCTACAAGAGAATGCCTCACAGGGTAGTGGTTATGGTCAATTACTAACAAACCAAGCACTTTCAAATATTTTTTTAAAAGAACGCTCTTACTAAACTGTTGAATTAGCTTTAGCAGTTGTTCACCCAAGTTTTACAGAGGGTACTAGAAAATTTTTCCAGTAGAAAAATCACTCTCATTGGATCAGAGTGTAACTTAAGGCTTGGGTTTGTTAGCACTTGATATTTCTTGTCATTGCTAGTTATGCCTCATCTTGCAATTTTTCTGTCTGGATGTACATAATAACTGCATATTGGCGGATGGCAACACTGAGGCAGTAAACAAGTGAAATCCTTTCTGTTTGTTGAGATACAGTAAGTTTGTAGGCATTGGCAGTAAGAATGATCTGTTAAGTGGGAAAATGTCATTCAAGCTTGTGATTTGGGGAAAAAATTGGGAAGGGGCTATGAAGAGGTATAATTTTCTTTACTTAATAAAGTTTAACAGGGACTCTGTTAGATTAATTTCAAAGTTGGTATTAAGTATTAGTCGCAAGAATAACATGCTGCTGCTTAAATACTGAAGTTTGCTACTTAACCTGTGATATTTTTCTTTATCTGAACATGGAGACTTTTGTGTCCATGCAGAGAGTGCAGAGAATATAACTGATATGATAGTTGAATGCTAATGAGTTGATATTTGACAAATAATCTGAAGAAAGCGTAACTGTTACTTTAAGTACTTATTCTTGTATGTGGAAAGCATACTTTGAAGAATAGGCACTTCCCCTCAAGAAAAACGGTATTGTTTTGATATTAGCAAGCTTGCAGATTGGAAGATGAAAAGAACTTTCCAAAGTCCTTAAAAATTTAAATGAGCATAGGTCAACAATATATATTGATGAATGTCTTCTCTAATGATAACAAGCACAGTAAGAAAAAAGTATTTTAATACAAATCATTAGTGCTGTGTTTTTTCTGAAATTAGCAGTTGTACTGTCAACATTGCATCCCATTTTCTTAGAAGAGAAGATGGGATTTTGGAAAATAGAAAAATGTAATCAAGCAGTGTGTATAGTATTGTAGCGTGCATCACGAAGAGAAACAAATCGAGACATATTGCACAGACAGACTTTCTATGTTGTTAACTCTTTGAAAGATGTTTTAGATAAAGACTATCCATCTGAAAGTCTTTCTAGATAGACCACACTATATGGAGAATTTGATATTTTGTTTGTAGCAAACTATCAAATAACTTGTAAGGTCTGTTACTATTTAAATAGATCCTGTGTTGATCTAAAGAAGGTTATTGGCATAAAATGGCCCTGTAATTTATTTAGCCGTTCCTGTAAATTGTACTTAAGATACTGCTAAACAAGACACAACAGTGGTATATTTTTGTTTGTTGAATAGTTAAAAAATTCAAGAAAACGGCTTATATAAAATCATACATCATTAAATGCCAGTAAGGACCCAGATTATTTCAGAGCTTTTCAAGTTCAGGCACAGCTTAGAGTACTGTTACAGTTTTGAAGGGTTTGGGGTAAGTTTCTTCTGCATTGCATGTGACTGCTGATTTTAGGAGGAAAACCACAGACACTCAAGATCAGAATAGCATTGTTACGGATTATTGCGTGACCACGTTCTAAAATTGGAAAACATGCTGCCTCAGGTTAGACACCCACTTAGTGCTGAGTAACTTTGTGTCTAGGCTGAATGTAGATGTTAATTTTTAAATGTTAAATTTGAAAGTATTGGCCATAATATTTCAGTGCCTCTGGTGTTCTAATTTCTAAAAGTGAAGTTTAAAACTGAGTTTTAGGAGTCTTAATTTAGTCATTAATTGAATAATTCAGGAAAAAATATTATGAGATTCTCAGCTGGAACTGTGAGTCTGCATGAAGGCTGAGGAGCATACTTCACTGGATTTAGTTTAATGACCTGCTGAAACATTGGCTTTCCTCTCCAGTCAAAAGCCAGGTTTTCACAAATGTCTTTCTGTTTTTCTTCAGGCTACCTTTCAGTATTGTATGTGTCCAGCTCAGAGGTACAGTAGTAGTAGTATAGTAAATCTGCACAAGTAATAGCTTGTTCAAGAAGTTGAACTGCATTTGAAACAAATGTTCAATCTCTCAAATAATTGTGGACTGGATTGCACACGTTTGTTCATTAGAATCTCTTTTAAGTTTAGTAAATCTCAAGCAGTCTTTCTCATTCCCTTTTCCTATTAATTGCATTACTGAACACAAAAGCTGTGTTATGTGCAGAATGACTGAGCTTATCCCTACTAGAAAGGAGTTATGTTTGGTATCTAAAGAACAATAACAGTTTGCTGCCTGGCTGATCAATGCTGGATCAAGTTCACATTCCCAAGCTCCCACTCTCCCACCTACATGTGTAGGGGGTGGAAACATAGCAAAGAGAGGGAGGACAGGTCCTCTTTTACACAGAAATGCTGAACTGAGACTTGCCTAATAAGGACACAGCTGGGCTTGCATAGCAATAAACCTGGATTTTAATCCATTGCTTGTAAAAACATCCGAGGAATAGCACAGAAGTTAGCAACTAATTAATTTTTAGCCTGCCCATTGTTTTCTTTACCCAATGGAAACAATCCATAAAGGTTTAAAATAATTTTTATGCTACCTTGCAAGAGAACAGCTTTTCTATATTAATTAGGAAAGAGTAGCCTTTGAAATGGCTGAAATCTCTCCAGTTTGGAGTCCCTTATAAGTAGTTTTAGTGCACTGGACACAGAATATGAAATAATGAGAAGTCAAATGCTACTTTAGGAAATAAAAATCTTTTTAGTGCAGGAGGATACAGAGTTGGGCATGAAGCTGAGGTAAAAATTTTGTGACAGGAACAAGTTGCCACCTTCCCTCCCCAGTGGTCTAGGGTTTTTAAAAGAAACATGTTTTACTTCCTGGAAATTTTCCCTGTTTTCTAGGCTTTTAGAAAGACATATTTGTGATTGGAAGGAATGAATATGTGGGGAAGATGTATTTCATGCATGTGTGTAAACACATACCATGTGTCTGAAGTCCATGTAGCCCTCTGTAATGCTGACCCAAAAACGTGTGACCTGCTGATTCATGCAATGGTCCAGCCAGAAACTCCAAGTGATCCTGAGGGTTCAGATCCTGCTGTTGCCTGCCCAACTGGCTAGAATTGGGGATGGAAGCTCTTGCTTTTGAGCCCAATGCTTTTTTTCACACACTCTTCAAAAACACTGAGCTGCTGAAGTATTTCTAGAGAGCAGATGGTAACAAAATTCGTGTAATGGTCTTCGTTCCATCTCCATCCAGCCAGTTCACTGGCTTCCACAAAAGTTGATACGAGCAATGTCAAGATCTTTCCTGTTTTTTATTACCTTCAGTCATCCCCTTTTCATTTAGCAGTGCTTCATAAGTCAGACTGCAGATATAGATGATGCTCACCTTCTGTTTAATCATGGAGGAAATAAGTGATTCTTCTAAAACTCATTCTATCTCCATAAGAAAGGGATGTTTTTCCAGGATGCTTTAACTATTCTGTCTACTCCCTTCTAAGCCCACAGTGAAATTTAAATGCTGAAATGAAGACATCTGGAGAAAGATAGGTTTGAAAAGTCTATTGGCTGACAAAGCTATTGGCCAGTAAAAAAATGAGCAGTAAAGGTCATAGCTGAGCTTACGGTTATTATCCTTAGCACATAGGCTAACAGTATTTCATGGCCAGAGGGCTGATGGACTTTTGCCTTGGACATGTTTCTTTACTAGAGCTGTTGGAAGGATTTTGGTAGCTTCAAGGGATCAGTGAGACTCAGAGGTCAGTACCTCCGAAAGATGCATTTCCTTTCTTCAACAAGAAATAAAGTCTGTGTCATTTTCTTTGAGTCCCTTTGTACTGGAAAAGGAAGAAAAACACTAGTTGTCACATCAGTGGTGCAGGACTGTCCAGTATCCATGTTCAGACATGGTTTTCTTTGTTTTTCTCTGTAATTTAAACAACAACAACAACAAAAACACAACAAAGGGCTTTCGAAGACCTATGTAGTTTGGCCAGCCAGCAACTATCCACTGCCTACCAAGATCTTGGTGCTGGATGGAGCCAAAGTGAATTTTATAGAGGATTCTCTTATGTCAAAGAAACTTGAGCCCTAGTCTTTGTCCTCTGGGTTCAAAATGTCTGGATTCAAATTACTTTTAAATTGACAGAGTGCAGGGCCAACCTAAAATCTGAGGTCTTATTTCCATACATGATTGTACTAAAAAGTGTTAAATCTTCTAAATACTATCTTGCTACTTGTAGAGGAAGGCGATGCTGTAATTTGCAGTCTGGATGGTGTTGAAATTTTGCAGCACATCAGAATGCTTCTCAGGCAGAAAGGCCTAAATATAAAAACAATAAGCTACTTTTCCAGTTGCTCCAGAGAGGCACCTGTATAGTAGTGAGAGCACCTGGTGAAATCAGGAGAGAAAAAATATGAGCATTTTAGCATACTCTAAAAATATTATTATAGTATAGATAATATAATGCAATATGATACGTAAGTTATGTATCATTGTATGTTACACACTATTATTTAGTAATAAGCATATTATTTAGAGATCCTGTGGTCATGTGGTGAGAGATACTTTCTTTATCAGATTATGAATCTGTTCTTGAACTAAATAGGTGGGTACAGTGGGTGGGTGGGTACATCTTTACCTGGGAACTTTCTCCACAAAGCAGGGTTGCTAATGTGGATATGAAGGATGTATTTGCATTCCTCCTTTGAAAAAAATATTCCTGCCACAGCATGTGAAAGTCACGTTGCAGTGTACTAAAAGTACATCCTGAAAGTTATTGTTTCAACAGGTTTTTGTCTCATGGAGGTAGAGATATTTTCAGGAGGGGAAAGTTTGACTTGAACATAATGTCTCTGTAGGGGTGTTACACTGAAGAATATCAGACACAGCACACTGATTTAAAAGAGTGTGTTTACACCACCACAGACACTCTTGGAGGAATTAGAACATTTTGATTCATGGTATCAATATAAATGACCATCTTTCCTAAAATATGGATAATGTCAGAACAACTTTATTTTCCATTTCAGTGAATAAAGCTGTCCCTATGAAAACTGCCTAAAATCAGCTGGAGGACTTGCTGTTCTTACAGGAGCATATTCTGGGCTGGATTTCTTTTTCAGTCATTTTGATCTGCTGCTGATATACTGCTTCTTGCAGTGTGGATGCACCAGCCATCTTGCTATTTTCAGTTGTAGCCCACTGCTTCCTTAGTCTCTCTGCCAAATTCCGATAACAGTAGTGTTTTAAAATCCTTCCAGTTGTTGCCCTTGGGGAATACAGTCAAATGCTGCAAGCCATTATTAATCATCTAGTGAGCTACTGAATAAAATACTTTCCTGTATTTTCATTTTCTGAACCTTTTTATGAAAGATTGGAAGCCAGGTCTCTTCTGCTGAAGCAGTTTTCAGGTCATGCAGACTGTTCTGAGGGCACATCATATTCTCAGTTTCCAAGTAAGTTAATTTTCCAACTTAAATTACTCTTCTTTTTTTCCTATGAATCTTCTGTGGGGTAGGAAAACAGTTATGTATCTTGCATTTTATTGTAGTTCCTTTAAACTGTCCTTTACTGATATCAGAGAGGTGATGGCATCACCCTTAAAAAGTAGGCAGTATCATTCTAGTACCATAGAACGAAACTAGGGGGGAGTCCATTTTTTGTTTTATGTTACATGGGAAGGTATAGAAAGGTACAAAATTGCAATTTGTAGACTGGTGAAATTAAGTACATCCTCTAGGAGAAAATGACTTGACAGTAACATCTTTAGACTTTTCTGGGTGCTTGCTGGTGTCCACATAGATCTGAATATATAAATGTGGGTGTGTATAATGGTGTAAAATTCAGTAATTGAGAGGAAAATAAAATCTCTAGAAATGAGAGGTTGGAAAATGACTGGACTGCATTAGTTATTGATTTCCTCGGCTTTGCAGAAGCTCTTCTGAAATTCTTTTGCAGTAAATACTTTTATTCCTCCATTTTGAATTTTTTCTTTTTGCCTTCCAGTATCTGAGGAATGCTGGCAAGGCAAAACAAAATGGCACTGATTCAGTGTTAACCTTAGATAAAACAACCTTCTTAGTTTATCGGTATTGGATGTTTTAGCATTAGAGTAGCACAGACAAGCTGAAGTTATAGACGACTTCTGCAAAGGAAAAGTGCATTATTATAATTTTTAATTGAGTTATGAAATACCAATGGTAGCCATCACAGCCTGAATAATTTAAAGCCAGTTTCTGTTTCAATTTAAAATGAAACAGTTGTCTGTTGCACACATATCCTATTGTTTTCTAGGCTATGTGCAATCCTGAAAGTTACTTTTATGTTTGGGATCTGGTTTGACTTGAAGAATAGCTGGTGTAAATCATTGCCTACGTTATTTACCAGGATATTGGGCCTGTCTTCACCCAATTGGTAGAAAGTGCTACTCCTCCGCCCCATTTCAAAAGTCAGTTATATTTAATCCCGCTGCAGCAAGAATGAAGGATCCTAGCATGCTTTGGCATGTAGAAATGCTCGTTCCCAATCTGAGTGTTACATAGGACAGCTCCATTAGCAGTCTCTGAAAGTATTCCCAAGGAAAGAAGGACATGGAGGGTGGACTGATCTTAATTTCTTTTGTGAGGGGATGCAGGTACGGCAGTTAGTGTCATGAGGACAGCAAACAGGACTGTTGATGGAGGGTGATGCAGCCCTTGTCCCTTTAAGTTGGGTGTGCCGTCACCCTTTTATCTAGTGTATGTAAGCTCCTTCCATTTGGAGTAGGGAAGAATACAGCAGGAGGAAAACTGTTCTTAAAAACATCCCTTCTCCCCTCCCTCCCTTTCCCAACTCCCCTCCTCTTTTCCTCTTCCCCCTCTCTCTCTTCCCTGCTCTCTCTCCTGTTCCCCATTTTCCCAGCAAAATTTCCTAGTCCGGTCATGAGCTAAATCTTATTGAACCATCAGTAAGTAGAGTTAACAGTTGACTGCACAGCCGGTGTGCAGCGACCACTGCTTGTTAGGCCCACCCTGTTTCTCTCGCTGTTTTCTTTCCTCTGCAGGCTGGCTGTATGGGCATAGAATTATAGAATCATAGAATCATTTTGGTTGGAAAAGACCTTCAAGATCATCGAGTCCAACCATTAACCATGCCCCCTAAACCATGCCCTGGAGTACCCTGTCCACTCGCTTTTTGAATACCTCCAGGGATGGTGACTCAACCACTTCCCTGGGCAGCCCATTCCAATGTTTGACAACCCTCTCAGTAAAAAAATTTTTCCTAATGTCTAACCTAAATCTCCCTTGCCTCAACTTGAGGCCATTTCCTCCTGTCCTATCTCCAGACACCTGACAGAAGAGACCAACACCCACCTCACTACAACCCCCTTTCAGGTAGTTGTAGAGAGCGATAAGGTCTCCCCTCAGCCTCCTCTTTTCTAGACTGAACAACCCCAGATCCCTCAGCCGCTCCTCATAAGACTTGTGCTCAAGGCCCCTCACCAACTTGGTTGCTCTCCTCTGGACATGCTCCAGCACCTCAATGTCTTTGCTGTAGTGAGGGGCCCAAAACTGAACACAGTACTCGAGGTGTGGCCTCACCAGTGCCGAGTACAGGGGAACAGTCACCTCCCTGCTCCTGCTGGCCACACTGTTCCTGATACAGGCTAGGATGCATGTTGGCTCGTATCTTACACTGCAGTGCAATCATTTTACAGTAGACTAGTGTTCAAGTTATGATGTGCACAGCAGCCAGCACCAGGGAACCCCAGGTGTTGGTTCCACAAGGTTATATCAGCATTATAAAAAGTTGGTAACAATTCCTGTTGAGTTCCCTTCAGTGCCGTGCAGCTACTAACAGGGAAACAGGAGCTACCTCTAAGTTTTAACATGCCAGTGTGTTTGCGTGTTAGGGATTTTCATCCCAAATCAGCCTCAGGGTCTGCAGGTCTGAAAATCAATGTCTCAGGTAACTTTTTTTCCCTGGTTTTCTCTGAACATTTGACAGGAGAGGAAGTGTAATTCTTTAAAGGATTTAAAGTCTAGATCTGTTTCATTGTTTCTATTACCCTGTGTTTCCCATAACTTCTTCTGTGGGAATGCACGATCTAATCTGTTAACTGATCCAAGGGAATATTGTTTAGGTAGTTGCATTAATTTGTGTTTGCCATTAACAATTTTTTGTTCATATTCTTGTTCATTCTCTTTGAACTATGCTCTGTTCTTCTTCCTTCTTTCAAACACACACAGTTCAAGAGTCAATTTATAGGAGCTTTTGGAATTAGCATTTAGTAGAAAATCTGTTGTGGCTTTACAAAATAAAAGTACGTTGTTGATACCAGTTTCAAGTAGACCTGTTGTGAGTGTGAAATAAAAATCTGTAGGAAGATTTTCTGCTGTGGTATCTCTATTAAAAAAGTTCTTCGTTGTGTAATGCCTCATAGTGAAGTTGCTTCTATTTAAAGCATTGAGTTTGTTCTTGGCTTTGATCTAAAGCTTTTGATCTTGAAAGAAGGATGTTGTGGCAGTAAAACAAAAAGGGTAGGAGAGAGGTTTTTTCTTTTTTTAAGTGATAAAGTTAAAGGGATGCTGCCAAGATTTAGTATGCACTAATTGGACCTATCTTTATTTACTTAAATCTGTTTGCAAAGTCCATCTAATTCTGTATACGGAAGGGTTTGCTCAAATGCATGCTTTAATGAGCCTTATTCTTTTACAAGAGCACAGATTTTCTTTTGAAGCTTTCAGGGAATTGTCATAAGTAGCATAGAGTATAAATGATTTTTAAAATACTGAAAATACCTTACTAGCATCATTTTAACTATACCAAGTGCGATGCAGTCTATCCTTCATTGTCTCTCATCTTAAATGCTAAACACAAAGCACTTAATGTTAAGTCCTAACTTAAGAATAGTACTCAGATATTGCATGGCTGACATTACTTGGGTCTCTCCCATCACGGCGGAGTTTGAATATCCTCTTCAAAGGGCACAGAAACATCTGTTGAAGTCCCATGCCTAAATTTAATCACCGGCTTGCAGTCTCTTTTTGAAGAAAGCATTTAACTCAGGCCTCAGTGAAGGGCTTGCTGTGCTGTAATACGAATGCTGCTTTGGTTCTTGCTTTTAAGATGCATTTCAGACCCTCCAAGGTAATTAAGAGTTAGATTCTTTAGATGTCAAGCAAGTACTTGGGGAAATCTTGAAGCGCTTAATGGTGATGATACTTTCCCTCTTGAACTAGCCCCATTAGGCTATTCGTCTGTCTGTGACGACCTGTGCCGGAGGGTGTTTATAGGAAGGTTAACAGGAAAGCGTCTTTTTCATAGTAAGGAAGGGACTCAACGGGACAGCGTCTCTCTTAAAAATTAGACTTGTAAGCCGGTGACTAGCGTGCATGCAGAGGTTTGGAAGGGCCGCCCCGTCGGCAAGGGGGTCGGAGGGACCGCGGCTCGGCGGCAGCACGGCCGACGGGACCCCCGCGCCTGGGCTGGGCTGGGCTGGGCTGGGCTGGGCTCCGCTCCTCCGGGGCGCGGAAAGCCGCGCCGCGCCGCGGCGGCAGCCCGTGCCCGCCGCCGGGGGGGCACCGCTGCCTCTACGTCAGGCGCACTGCTCGGGCCGGGCCGGGCCGGGCCGGGCCGGCCCGGGCCGGGGGAGGCGCGGAAACCCCGTCGGGGCCGCCCCGGAGCCGGCCGGCCCTTACGTCTTTAAGGCAGGCTCCTCCTCTCCGCGGGGCTCCGGGGGCCGGAGCACGGGGGCGGGGGACCCCGCGGAGGTGTTTCATTTCCTACCGAGGACTGCGGCGTGCCGCCACCGAGGCCGGGAAGGGCGGGATGAGACGGGACGGGGCGGGCGCGGCTCCGGCTCCGGATGGTGGCGGGGCCGGGCCGGGCCGGGGGGTGGTGGTGGCGGCGGCTGGCGGAGCGGGCTTCCCGCGGCGCCTCCTGTCCCTGGGGAGCGGAGAGGAGCGCATCGCATCGGGGATGCTCTGTGGGCGAGCACGCCTCACCGTGCGCTTTCTTCCCCGTGTAGCCTTTGCTGGAGGAGGGTGAGACTTGGAAGGAGTGTCAGCTCGTCCAGCAAGTGAGCGGCGAGGTGAGGAGAAAACCTTTTCGCAGCTGCTACCTTGCCCCCCGCTTCTTTCCCTTGCAAATCTGTGCCTTCGGTTTTCCACCTGACACCCCTTCCCCACCAGCGCCACGCTTTTCCTTTAAAAAAAAAAAAAAATTGCTTTCGTATTAGCAATAAAAATATTTGTATGGGGGGAAAAAAAGCCAAGTGTTACTACTTCATTAAATAATAACCCCACCATCTAAATTTGGCATTGGTAGTCTGGAACAACATTCGAGTGGGTGGCTGGAAATAAATCTCTTACTTGAAATAGAAGGTGTAAGGGATAAAGCGCAGAGATTTTCCCCAGGATTTTTGCACACTGCAATGATAACTTTCCATTTAGCAACCAGGTCTGGCGTCAAACATGTTCTTTGTGCAAAAAAAGCCTTAAACTGAAAGCTCCAAGATGAAGAACACCACCTCACGCTTTGACTGTGTACAAGTAACTAACCAGATTACCTAAAACCTTGTCATTCTAGATGGGAAAAGTGCTTTTCCTCCTTCCAGTGAAGCAATGGAAAAAATTGTCTTGAGTCTGTTTATAGCTTCTTACTAATGCTGAATAGCTGCACTCAGGTCACATCTTCTTCCTAAAAAAGCACTATGGTTTTGAACTCCAGGTCACAAAATGGATTCAGACAAACCAGAGCATCAGAAAAAGCGGCAAAAAGAAAAGAAAGCAGGATGAAGTCGTTTTTCAAAAGGTAAGGGTTCATGATGTGTGTTTGTGTAATGGGACAAAGGACAGCAGATCCAAAATGCTTTCTGATGAAGCCTTCTTAAACTCTATAGAGACTTCATTTAGCGTCTTCAATGAGGTGATAGTAAAAGGGCGTTACTGTTAAAGTTGCAGTGTCACCATGTAATTACAATGGAAATAAATTAATAATCTCTTCAGATGTCTATAATTTAGGAGACAAAATTTCCCTATACTTGTATTTAACTGGAACATTCTGAGGAATAAAGAGTGCTTTCATCAGAGAAATCAATAGCACTTGAGACCTTTTGACAGGACCTGCACCACTATTTGCAAATTACCAGATACTGGTAGCTGAGAAACAGTTTTCACGGTGGATATTGGGACGTGATGTGATATGTACGTTGAAACAAATGTTCTGACTATCCTATTGGCTCTTCCTTCAGAGGGTGAGTTTGAAAATGATCTATTTGCAATATAGGTTTCAATTAGTGAAAATGTGTCTAGATGGTTATTTTTTAAATTACTACAGAGGATTTAAAAAACTGAATACAACCTAAATTAAACTATTTTTAAATAAGTGATTTTTGATTTAGCTATTGTGAAATTCTGTTGTTCTAGAATGTTGAGTTGACCATTTAAATTACAATGTAGAGAGGTAAGTAATTAGCTGACACTTTTACCAAATAGCTGGTTTCTGTCCTCTGGAGAAAAAAAATGTGAATAAAGATGCATTTCCAAATGCATTATTAGAACTATGGGGGTTTTGCTTGCTTTGGTTTTACAAGCAAATTTATAATTATTTTTTAAAACCCTTGTTACCTTTAAAGGATTAAAATAGCACTGTGTTGTTTTGCTGTTTCGACAGTGCTTCTAGAATGCATGATGAATCATTGCTGTTTCTGTAGCCAAATTCTTGCTGATAGCATGGCTGCCAACTCCTGGGATGAGTTGCCTTAGTATGGGCATTGCAGTATATGATAAATGTCTACAAAGTGCATTGTTGTGTGGGGGTGATTTACCAGCTCCATGGTGAGTTAAAAAACCACCAAATGGCATCCTTTAATTCACTACTACTTTTATTTTGTAACTGGAGTACATCATTCAGGAAAGATGTTCTGTGGTGTTGTACTTTAGAATGACATGATCTAAACAGAGATAGTATATACTGTTGCAACAAATAATTCAATTTATGCTTATGTGTGTTTGTTTGTTTGCATGTATGTGTAGCATTTGTATTTACAATCATTTTATTTTAAGCTGAAGATGAATTTTTTAAGTTAAAAAATGTATCATCATGTGAATTTGTGAGCAAAATGCATTGACCGTACAAATAGCCCCAGTACAAGCTACAGTCTGCATACATTTTGAAGTAATTTTTAAACGGTACAAAGCAGGTCCCCGCTACATCTTAACTGTAGGCTTAAAGGTACCTTATGCTGTTACACCTCTCCTCATCTCTTTTTATAGGAGAAAGCTTCCTCAGTGCAAAACCCCTTTGTACTGATAAAACTCCATTTCTATTGTTCTCCCCCTACTGCTCCAAGGCTTGAGAGTGAGAACTTCTGCATCTAGGCTTGCCGTGTTAGAAATGCAAAACCTGATGTGTAAACCTAAGATATACTCACTGTTTTCTTAAACAGTAATTCTTGAGTAAGGTCTGTGAGTGGAAATGTGAATTAAAATTGAAGGCAAGAATCTGCATTGTCTTCTAATATCTGTAAGTATTAATAATTCTTTGAGATTCAGTGCAGATTCACAGCATTGCATTGGCAGGTTATTTAACCCCACGGGAAGGAAAAGGCGTAACAATAACCTTATGTTTGGTAGTGAAAGCATTGACTAGGCACCGAGGGTGGGATTCTTCATGTTCTGTAGAAGTTTGGTCATTGCAATGGTGACTTTTCCAATACCATTAGGTACAAGAGAAGAGAAAAAGGGCAAGGGACCTCCCTGGTGCTGGCAGAGCTTTATTGTATTATCTGGCTTCAGAGTTGGTTACAGCTAGGTTTCCAATGTGGACTTACCAGTCAGTGTGGTGCCCAGTCATATGGATGTTGCTAACCTCTGTTCCACTAGAATTCTCGATTGTTAGCTGTGTCTGTATTGGTTTGTAGCAGAAATGGCATCATACAGCGGTTTAAGTACTTTTCTGGGGATAAACAGGAGAACAAGGAAGAAAAAGGCATGTAATGGAAAAGTAAGGCACCCTTGAAGAAAGTAGCAGAGGTAGGAATAAAACCATGGAGTGAGAAGAGGGAGGTGAGAAGCAGAGCAGTAGGTAAACAGAGAAGTCAGAAAGCTGGTACCAGCTCATATCACACGTGTAATTAAAATAAGGATACCGACATATTTTGCTACATCTAGAAAACTCAGCTTTGTGTTGATCTTGCTTATCCTTTCAAAACAAGCACTAACTTATTAAATGTAGCTTCTAAACTTTCATGTGCCTGTGCTGTCCGATTTTCCTCTATCATTTTTTTTCTTTGTGATAGGAAGTCCTATTTCTAATACAAGATGGATGACTTTGCTATACTGAGACACCGCCAAATCAAAGCAACTGCTTCCGCATCCAAGTACAAAATCTAGGACAGAGAGATAACTCTGTATGGAATAAGTGAAACAGAATTGTGGAGGAAAGGTTGCTGACAACTACCGGGGAATTGCTTCTTGAAAAAGTTGCCTTCCAAACAGTTAAGTTTGTAGGAGCTGACTTTACATACGCATGTATGTATTTAACGAACATTTAAAGATACCATGTGCTGGATAAGAACTGTGTAACTGGTAGTGTTAACTGCGCTCAAGGGGCATATGAACCAGTGGGGAAGCTTGTGTACAAAGGTGTGGTGCTGCTCTCCAGTGTGGACCCACACACGGTGGGTTATACCAGTGTAACAGATTCCATGGGTGAGAAGGACTTTCTAGACAAGTAACTAAGGGTTCTTGTTCTTTTGCGCTTCTGATCTTTTTTTTTTCTTTTTTTTGGAGCTTTGTTTTCCTTTCAAACCTTTTTGCTGCTCTGCTTCTGAAATACTTTATTTTTTCTTAGCAGCTTTTATTACAATCTTTCCTTTCCTGCTTCTTTTTCACCCCTCTTTTCTTTCTCTGTTCTCCATTGTCTCCTTCAGTCACCTTCAGTACTGTTCATTACTTTCTATTTACTTTCAGTCATTTTTTGTTTCCTACGTTATCTTTTGCTCACCTTGTTTTCTGTTTATGGTTCTCTGTAGATACTCTTCTTATGACATGTGCATGCACATACGCAGCTTTAAACACACTCACCCCTCACATTTCTGCTTTTGTCATCCTTCCTATTCTTGTATGTTCTTTACTCCTCATTTAAACTTAATGCTGTCTCTTGTCATTTAGCTGGTCAGCACTTCTAGCAATCAGTATGTGTATCAATACAGAATGTTGTTTATGTGAGAAAATTAGAGAAAGTAGAACAGAGCTGGGAAAGAAGTGGTTAAAATTAGTGTTGTTTTATTATGAAGAGTGTGATAGAAATGCTAAGTGCTACTATTATTTTTGTTGTTGTACTGGACTGTGCCTGCTTGAAAAAAGATTCCGTTATCCATGCCAGTGCTGAGTGTTAGGCAGAAAAAAATGATCTTTCAATCAGACTAGTGGAATTGTAGCACCCAATCTGGATCCACTCTGGAATTTGAGGAGAAACATATAGGAGACTAACTCACTTTTACATGAAGTTCAGTGTTAAAACATAAGAGCTGCTTTGAAAGTATTCCAGTGGTAGAAAAAGTGTCATAGGATGAGATACAAAGGATACACAGTAGTTAGGGAGAGCACTGAAATACGTGTGTGTATATATATATACTAGGTAAGGAAGATGATTTGTGCAAATTACCAAAATTGCATTTGTCAGTTTCAGTTTTAGTTTGATTCTATACTGAGACTTTGAGGAATAATTCAGCTTTTCCAGAATAATTTCTGCTGCTTTCTCAGAAATACTGTTTTCATGTGTTTAAAGTTTGTCTGCTAGTTTACTAAAAGTGTGATTGTCTTTGATATTTTCCTATTGGTTGTTGCTATTGATCATTCTTCTCTCTCCAGAGATTTACAATTGTCAGTACATAAGCTCTGTTAATAACCTGAGCAAAAATGATTTTGTTGAAATAGCTGTTAAGTTTCTAATAAAAAAAATAAAAAAACCAAACCAGTTGTGATATGTATGACTAATGCTAAATGCTATAACTCTTTCATCCTTTAACAATGAATTACCAGTGTAACTGAAACACAAGAAACACATCTTGTAATTCATTAAAGTGAGTTGTGGTGTTATACTTCAAGTAGAAAATGTTTTGAAGTCTCAGCAAAAAATAGGTAGGGAGAAGAAAATACAATGTAGTAAAAGAGAGCTTTTATTTAACTAGGGAATTTATTCAGGATGATGTGCTTCTGCTAATTCAGGTAAAGCAATATTAACATATAATGCATTAAAATTACTTTAAAACTTTAATTACCATGTATTTTTTATTTCTCAAAATGAACGTTTTTAGTTGAATCCACCGAACTGAGAATCAAAGCAAGGATCAAATCTGAAATAAATCTTTTGAGCTTGTGCACTGTATAGTGCTTAACAGCTAAAAGAAACGTGGTAAGAAGTACTAAAGCATTCTTCAGAGTCTTCAATGGAGTTGTTTGCTGTACCTTAGCTTTCCAAACTCTGTTAATCTCACAGAACTTTCTAGGAACCCTGTAAATGTATTAGCTGGCCTTCACTGATTACAGATAACATTCAATTCCTTTGGCAATCAGGGATTCGGATGGAAAATTCTGCACCCACCTCATGCACAAGAACTGAATTGCAGTAAATGTTGTTAAGCTATCTGAGAAATAGAGCGTCTAATTTTAAAAACTTTTCCCCCGAATACATGTGAATATAATTTCAAGCCATTAAAACTAAACATTTTCAGCATTTTGTTTTGCATCCCTGTAAAAGTATCAGTATTTATGCATTGTTTGGAAAATGTAATTACACAGCTCAAAAAACCTGCTATTTTTTAGGATGGTGGTACTTCAAAGTTCACTTAAGAAACATTTAATAGAAAAGAAAATACTATGTCTATGTGTAAAAAATGTACGAATTTGAGTGGAATTTTTGGGTTAGCCATAATAATAATAATTTTTAAGAAATTAGTCCAGTTCTGACGCCAGTATCAGCTGTATCTTACTTGCAGTAGTGTTGTGTCAGGATCTTAGTTTCCTTTTTAATAGCACCCATCTCTCTTAGCAAGGAAGTGTTGTTGCATAGCTTATTTCACATTGAGTCTCCCAGATGGATATTATTATGTTGTCAAAGGGTGAATGTTCCTATTAGGCCACATTCAGACCACATTTTAAAATCAATGAACCAACTTATCACCATGCATATGATGATGTACATGCTCCCTTTCAGACTCTGAGATGACCATTTCTAAATTAGAACTCAGGCCAGCATGGCCATGTGTTGAAATAGCTTAAAGTTTACAGAAAATTACATCACTGTTAATTATAGCAGTCCAAGCCAGCAGCCATCCTGTGCAGCGAAAGGTTAAGGTCACTTTAAAATACAAGAAAAAGGCATTTTTAATGGAGAGTTTTTTTCCTTTTGATTTGTAGGAGGAACTAGTTAGATGCCTGTGATGGAGCACTATTTGGCAATCTGTCTCACTGGAGGCATTTTAATGAGGCGATGTTTGTGCATGTTATCGTATGATACTAACAAGATGAATTACATTACTGGGATCTACTAATGCCACTAATTTTTCAGTCTGCTGTTGTTTCTAGTTATAAAGCCCTATTTTGGGTGATTGAAATGTGTTCCTTTGTACCTTAGCTATTGAAATGTGCTCCTTTGTACCTTAGCTTACAAATACCTTTTGTCTTTAAAAAACCAGGAAATGGAAAATGTGAGAACAGTTTTTTTCTTTCCAAAATAACAGAAAAACAAAAAGCATTTGATCATTTTTAATACTTCTCAAATGTCTGCCCCCACCAGTGTTTACGCAGTGAATTCTGAGTGGTGATGTAGTGAGTTTTGGGAGCAGAAAGAAGGCTGTCCCTTTCAGGGCATTTGCAACTGGAGTGACTTACTACATTTGGAAAAAAGTGGTACGCTGCATTCAAACACTCCGTAACTGTTCTTCTACAGAATTTCCCATGGATTTTTTACTAGTTGAGAATATACACTTGTGCATGGCAGTTGAATAATCCACTTGATTTAGATGTCCCCAAGTTCTTCTTGATGTGATTGTAAGGACTCCAGAGGAGGTTTAATGGTCTGCTGGCTCAAATGTGTACTTTATTTCAGTCTTACATGTGTTTTATTTCAGTCTTACATTTATTACACCTTGTCAGAAATAGGCTTAACAATTTTTTGATGACCAGCCTTAGCTATTGTCCTCATGCTATGTCTTTTTTCAGTTTAGATTATGTTCACATACTGTATAGCAAAAGCACATGTATAGGAGTCTGTAAGTATGGACATCGTTATTTAAAGAAATATATGAGCACAGAAGCTTTTACAAAACCAGTTAAAAAGGTTTTGGTAGTTCTTAATCTGTTTCTTGATGGCCATAGTACTAAAAGCAGTCATGGGTACAACTTACAATACTGTTATCCTCTCCTCCCCTTCCAGCCTCCCGAGAAGCTCTTTTAGAGCAGGAAGGTAGCTCACTGTTAAAAGCAAATACATTCTTTGTTGCTTTAATTAAAAAGACAGGGTTGGATTCTTAAAGTTGTGTAAATTGTACTCATTTGGTCTGCGTGGCATATATTTTATGTAACTTTTCTTGTGGGCACAAATTGAGTGACTACTCATAATTGTCTAGTTCCTCTCATCAGATGCTTCACTTACAGGTTTTGTGAAACCTATACCTATACAACCTATAGTTGTGAAACCAACATTTGAAACTAGACTACAGTATCTCAACGTTAGCATATGATATATAGCATAGGATATTTATGCTATATATCTCTATATTTATGCTATATACATATAGAAAATATTTTTGATGTGATGAGATACAAGGCACAAACTGTCCAATATCTGTCGGTTTATTAGGACTGCAGTCTCACTATGGATGAGTGAACAGAAAATATTTTCCTTTTCTATTTGTACTCTTAAGCTAAGTTCCTGTCCTACATTGAGCTCCACCCAGGCAGTCTCCATATCTCAACAGCATTCTTGAAGCACAGGGTATTGATCCTTTAATTTTCCATAGTTTTGATTCACAAGTGATTGCCAGTGACAATTTACTTAACACAGTAAGTACAAGAAATTTATTGTCCTCCTGTGCTCCTGTTCTAGTTAACAGTCGTTTTTCAAGAAAAGCTTTTATCTAGAAAAATTGTTGATGGAAAAGAAGCTTAGGCAATCATTTTTTTCTGTTTGTGTCTTCTTCCCTTTTCTGCCATTAATTTAGGCATCCGTTCGGCATTTTCAATGAAACTTGTTAGTGCTCTAAATCTGCCATTTTCCTCTAAGAGATGCTCTGGGGAAAGCCCGCATAAAGGCAAGGCAGAAGTGTAAGCTTCATCATTTCTGGGAATCCTAACAGACGCATGAGGGGGAAGATGTTACAACTGTCCCAACCACAGGAAACATTTTTCTTGACACTTTAAGCCTATGAGACAGATTGGTCATGAGACACAAGTTCCTAAGAAATTGGATTTAATTACTTTTGCTTCTTACAGAATTTAGTGTTTTGGTTTTATGAACTATATCCTATGTACTCTTCAGGTTACATGCTCCAAATGTGGTGAACACCCACATAATGAATTTGCCTTGCAGTTGGTTTCCTTCTTCACTCCTAACACAAATACCTGAGAAAAAAGGGGCTCAGGACTTAGCTTGGAGGACTGATGAGTGTCTTGCTTATGTTCTCTCACCCATATTGCAAAAGGAAATTAAATAAAGCTAGAGAGTATTAAATGTTTCCATGCTCAAATGTTTCCATCCTGTTTATTTCAAAGAAAAGATGACCAGCTCAGTGCCAGCTCTGCAGTAACTATGGTTGTCTTGTTTTTGTTTAAATTAAAGAGATTTCTCTGTTCTGGCTGTACTTCTGACGAATTTGGTGAAGCTACTCATATATTTAAATGCTTTGCTGAACCAGGCCTTAGTCATTCATCCTCAAGATCTTCTTTCCAGGTGACCACTTTCTGACTGAAAAGGGGATTTGACTTCTCCTAATTGCCTAGAGTGCTTTTTACTGTGACATGTGGTGTGAATTTTTTTTTAATATATATCTTCCAGCATAGATGAAACCGTTGTGGGGGGCAGATAATATTTGAGAGAGGATAACTGTAGAATTAATTTGTCTTAGGCTCAATTTCCTTCTACATCCTGCAATTTCCTCTCCCCTATTTTGCTTGTAAAAGCAAAAGTAGGTGCCCTTCTGAGTGCATGCCAGTGTGAGAAACCCATGAGATGGAATTTTAAGTTTATCACCCAAATTTACCTTCATTGTGGCTTGATATATATGGCCTGTTTTTTGACAACAGGTGTTACCCAGAGTAAGCCTCTTAGGTTTTCAAATGCTTATTAAGAAATAGAAGGAAGTAAAAAGGTTTGAATTCTGTCTTTTGTGGAGCACAAGCAACACAGGCATTCATATTTAGGAGAAGCGGTTGTTTGAAGAGAGTAGGAAGCCAGGGGAAGTGATTTCAGCTTACCTGGTTTTATAGATGTGGATATGTGAATAGAAGGTGCATTTAAAAACTTCTTCCAGTCAAAATAATTAATATACCATACTTTCGTTCTAATACACCCTCTTATTTTGTAACATCTGTAATATTTTTCAAGGAATTAATCATTTGCTCTTCTTTGTAAAACTACCATGCTTGTTTATCAGCACAGGAGGGGAAACATACATGACAACAGAATGCTTTTCTGTATTCCATGCATTGCTCATAATTTTACAGCAGCTCGAAGTTGCAGGATTGAGTTGTGTAAAAGTAGCTGAGAGATTCTAGACATCTCAGAACATACTACCTGTAGTGTGAAGATACAGTTTTAATGCAACTGTGTGTTTACAAAGAGTCTTCTACCAAACAATTGCAAAGTGCTTTTTTTTAATGTAAAGACCTCACTAGCATTGTATGAGATACTTCAAAAACATGTAACGTCTCTCTTAAAATCCTCTGTCCTTCAGAATTGAAATTAGAATGTTTATCTGATTTTACAGATCATAAAGCAAGGCATGGAGATGCTAGGTAGCTTGTCCAAAGATACCTAAGAAAGTTGGGCAGGGCAAGGAAATGGATTGCAGTCTTCAAGCTTGGTGTCCTAACACAAACCTTCACCTGGGAGCTCTCTGTCTTATAAATACCAAAGAATTAAGCCACACAATTTTCCATGAAGCAGTTAGTGGTCTATGCGCCCAAGTGTGGACAAGTTGGTGATATTTTACCCTGTAGTAGAGGTGGTAACAGAAGCTAGTGCTGTGACTTCATCTCCCCGGTAATACTATGAAAGGCCCAGTGCATATAGCAGTGTAACTGAAAAGATGAACTTGAGCATGGGAGGATCTGTTTTATCTCTCTATATATTGCAATATAACATACTTTCTAGTTATGAATTAAGGCTACAATTAGTGGTTTCTGATTATAAGTATCAAATGTAAGTGTTGGCTTTGAGTGTATTTTAAAGGATAAGTTTAATGAACAGCTATTTACCTTTTCGTCTTTGACTGTCCAAATGAGAATATGCAGTCCTGTAACTTTTCACACAAAGGGAGAGTAGAATAAGTAATAGAAGCTTGCTAAATCATGTTTTTTCAGTGCAAATAGTTTTGATAGTAAAAGTTTCAGACACGGTATGATAGGATGTTGGAGGCATGATATTTAGTTTAGCAGCCAGAAATGTGCCTGTGTGTTGTGTCTGCACAGCATAGAAAGAGGTATGACGGACAAGTCTGCTCCTGTCTTATTAAGCTGGAGGTAGTACGGAGCTGGAACCTATGATAAAGAACAATTGCATGCATAATTCTTTGCTATAGAGGTATACTTATCCTAATGGAGTGTGTTGCTTTGCAACCGTGTAAGACAGAAATGCAGAGTTAAGTATCTTGTGTGAATGTCCTGTGTAGTGATCTAGCCTTTTGGTATAAAGTGGCATGTAAGTAAATATTTAACGAGCTCTATTTAATTAAAAGTATCTGGTCAGACTATCAGATTCTCTTATGATTTGTCAGGGACACAGGGACTTTTTCTGAAAACAAGCCATTTTGTACGTCCAGGGTATATTTCATATCTTGCACTTGTTTTTAATCAGTTAAAGCCTGTGAATGTCCTGTATAGGAATTTGTTTGAAGTGTTTTTAAAAAGGGAGGTTGTGTAATACCAGTGACCTAGATGGCGTGTAGACACTAAGTCTTTTCATTTGTTTTCTCTTGTCCAGAGCATTGAGACAGGAAGCATTCTTAGAATTATTTTTAGATTTTTAAAAGTCAACCTTGATTTCCTCATGTAACAGTAATCCCTTGGCTAGGCCTGAAAGCAATATTGTTTGCTCTTCCATAGTGCCATATGCTTGCAATTTTTTGCTTTCTTTTGGGTGCCTGTGCTTTTTTTAAAGAAAGTGCTCAGAAACTTCAATTTCTATTGGATTGTCATACTTGAACTGTTTGGGTATAGAAGAAAGTGCTCCCCAATGTATCCATGATTCTTCTCATTGTGGGTCTAAATCACAGTAAGTGGTTTGATTTATTGCAGTCTAGTGAGATGATCATGTCTAAAAGATCACTGTCTTGCTCCATGATCATGTTGTCTTTATGACATCACATTTGTTGTGACAGAAAGATGGCTGAGCAATTAGGAGTCAGGAATTCTGGTTTCCTTTTTGGCTTACATCCCACTTATTTCCCATCTAAGCATTCAGCTGAGAAGTGAGCTGTAGGTCCCAATGCAGCCTTACACCTAGGTCATGGCACTGCTGCTGCCACTTTAATTGGTCTGTCCCTCTTTTTAAACTAAAGAGAAATTGAGTGCATCGGTGTGTTTCTGTAACCCCTACCATTGCTTCTTATCCCATTTCCAGCATTAAAATCTGCGAAACTTCTACAGAGATGTTGTCTTAAACATGCGTAGGCTGCAGAATTACTGAAACTTACTATCTTTTCTTCTACCACACACATAAGCTGTGCTATGTAGAGAAGGTAAGCGGTTTCAAGTTCTGCATCTTTGTAATGTAAAAATATACTTAGCTAAGTGTTTTGTTGCTTGTCATGCCACGTTAATATTTGTAAAACATACTGAGATTGGTATATGTAGTGACTGTTAGATTGCACGAGTTCCTGTTTGTTGTTGCTGGTGTCAGAGCAATGACTGATGGTTTCAAGTAAGGCAATTGAAATGTTAATTGTTCTTTGTGCTAGACATCAGCTTTTCAGTATCTTACCCATATTTGTCTTGCAATACAACTTGATGTTTCCAAAGCATATGCTAGCCAGTGTTTGACTGTATTCCTTTCATCAATAAAAAGTTTGTGTTTTTCAGCTTATCTCCTCCTGAGTCATCTTCATCTGAATGTTTTTATTACCCTTAAACCTTAGAATAAGCCAAATGATTAAAATGTTGTAAAAATGTCTTTTCATGACAGAATAAAAATCCCCTGTGACTCAACAAATCTGCTATGGAAAAGAGTTACTTTTGAAGACCATTATGTGAATTTTAGTTGGCCATAACATTGTGAGTATCCGTTAAAGTTTATGAAAACCTGATTATGGACACAGAAACATAAACTCTGGATTACTCACCTACAGATTTAAAAAAAACCCAAATAGCTCAATATTAATTACACAGAGGAAAAACTGGAAAGTGAGAGAAGTTGGATCAATATACCATCACTTTCATTATTGTGATTCTAATTATATTTACAATTTTTATAAATTTGTAAGTCACAAAATGGGAAGTGACCAAGCCATGAAGTGTTGTCAACACAAATAATATCCTTGAGATTTTGTACTGCTCATTCCTACTCGTATGTTGGCTGAGGAGAGCTAAGTAGGCATAGGAAAGGAATTGTAGAAGCAAAGTCGAAGCTCAAGGTTTTCTGTTTGTGTTCCCCCTCCCCGTCCAGTACCTGCATTTTCCACTGGGGAGCATTCTGTTTTCCTGTTGGAATATTACAAATAGCCCCACCATTGGCCCATAAAGCACTCCAAAACTGGACATAGAAGTAAAGTTGCTGTAAGTTACAGGTACGGAGAATTTGGCTTCCTAATTATGTTGTGTTTGATTTTAATGTTAGGAGATGCGGGATGGGAATGAAAAGATATATGGAGGGAATGTCAAGTTAAAGATGCCCTTACAAGGATATCCTTCATATTCTGGAAACTAGTATATAGTGCAAGTGGCTTTTTTTCCATTTTATTGAATTTATTGCCATCTTGGCTTAGTTAAGAGTGGACTGGGTGGGTGTTTTGCAATGCGGACTCTTTCCAAAGCACTGGCAAAGATTTAACAGTAAATCCAGCTGAGTTCCCCTGAGGGTTTGAGCTGAAATTCTGACTTTCATATTAAATTAGGCATGGTTACAAGACAAGAATTATTTGAAGTTTTTATGAAGCATGTGACTGACAGAACAGGCAACTGGGATGCAAATCGTTTTCATGTATGTTTCTTTGTTGGGTCAAAAATGTATTCAGGATACAAAAGGTTCTTATTTATGGGACTTGAAGGGACATAGATAAAAAGATAGTTTTTAAATCTTAAAAATAAAAAACAAGCCCCTCAGACTTCTTTGCCCAAGTTTCCTTTGTTTGAGGATTCCCCCCTCCCCGCCCCAAAAGGGCTTCCCCCTTTTTTCTAAATACCTGAAGCTTCATACAACTATCCCGTGTATTTCAACTAGACAACGTTCTGGGGTTTGGGGCAGGGATGGGGGGGATGTCTGTTTAGACTACAGTTGTATTTTTGAAATACTTTAGCAAATATCTTCTGTGATGCGGCAATGGCCAAATGGACTTCCCCTTTGTTTCCCTGGCCTGCTTTATATCTGTATTGCTGTGATTCTTAATGGCAGGGTGCTGCAGCTATTCCTGCCAGTATTTCAGGTTATATTATGAATGAGAACCATGCAATAAACATTGTCTTCTGCCACTTCAGGCAGAAATTTCTATTAAACTTTTAAATGACCCATCACCACACCACAGGGGTTTTTTTTCAACTCCGAATTGTGCTATGCTTTGGAAATAACCATATACTTGACAAGTTTGTGTGATTAGAGAAAAAAGTGTTAAAAATTGTGGAAGTCAGTCACCCATCTACACTTGAGTCTTCTCCACGGTTCCTGCTGGATCATTCCCTTGCTGGTGCCAGGGTTAGCAGCACAGGGTGCTTAGAGGGAAATGAAAGGCAGAGTGACACCATTGTTAAGTCAGTCTCTCCAGAGTACCACATAGCAAATGCAGTCCCTTTTTTTTTTTTTTTTTTTTTTTTCCATATACTGTCTTGCATCATATCCCATCAGCCTGCATTTTCACATTGGTTTCTTACCATGTTTCCTACCCTCATCTTCCTCATTACTTTGTAGGGAAGACTTGCATTTCAGCAACCTCTTATTTTCTCCCTTTGCAAAAAAAGGCTATCATGAGGTTGAAAATCCATTTCTAACCAGAGAATGTTTATAGATACAGTACTCTAATGAATACCTGTCCATTACCTGATTTAAATCTCTATTATGCTCTTTTTTTTTTCTGGTTTGCCTATGAAAAAAGGGAGAAGATAAAAGGTTAATGTCTGCTTGTTTTGTTCTTTTTAATTGAATCAATGGGAAGTGAATACATCTTTCTGGATGGAGCAAGTCTGTGCTACTAGTGATACACTTGTCCTTCTTTCTTTTGTTCTTGTACTGTTGTTCATCTGTTCTTGTGGAAGATAATGTTGTCATGTAATATAAACTGCAGAGAACCAATTCTCCATGAATGTGCCTGTGTTAATTTTAAGAAGGATTTTAAGCATTTTTGGATGCACAGAAAAAGCTAAAACATAAAAACTGAAATTATGTTACGAATATGATGGTTTCATTTTAGCTCAAATATGAATGACACCTCATGAATGTATCTTCAATTAATCTGCAATAAAAACTGGATCATAACTTGGAAGTGGGAATTACATGTGGCCAAAAAAACCAGTACATACTTCGGCTCCATCCAATAGCTCGCCCCGTCATTTTGGACACTAAAGGAAGGTGCAGTCAGCTTCTGAGGACTAGTGCTTTTGAAGTAGGCCTTTCTGTTACAAAGTAGGCTGTTCCAGAATAGTTTGGGTTTTTTCACCCAAATGGCAATAGAGCAACTCTTAATTGTTTACCCAGATTAAATGTTTTTACCTTATGCTGACCGTTTCGATAACTGGACTGGGTTTCTGGGGAGAACAGTGGCTAAATAAGGCCTTTCTTTTCTTGATTTAAGTATGGGCAAGATTGGCAATGGCTAAAAATTAGCTGTATCTAAAGCTTGCTGAGTGCTTTGGGTAAGGTAAGCCGTTCCTTATTCCTTCTCAGTAGGAATGGCTCCTAAAACAGCTAACAAGAGTTGGTATTGCTTAAAATCTTTTTTTGTTTCAGCAAAAGCCAAGGATAGGATAGATTTGAAGATGCATACCAACATCTGAGGCTCTGTGTTGATGCTAGTTCTCTCAGCCTTATATCTTTTGTAGGCTTTAAAGGCATTTCCCCAGAAAGAAAAAAGATCAAGTTTTCCACTATTTACTCTGGGGTTTTGTTTTAGTTAGTTATTTCATTTTTTTAATGTGTAGCATTCATTCTGGAAATCTGCAGTCCCTACAGGGAGAGAATATATGTTTGAACTGAGCAAGATATAAGGACTGAATATGTTGTGTATAAGCCAGCCAATGTGAATGCTCAGTCAAAAAGCTCTTTTAAAATTAAAACTATTGCTAGGTCAATTGACATGATGGTTGGTAAACTAGGGGAGAGCAAGAGACAGCTGATTGCCTTTCAGCAGGAGCTGCTGAGCTTGAAGAGTGTGTAGGACAGAGCATCCACTAAGAAGCAGTGAATGAGTATTTCCAGTCACTCCGTAAGTAACTGAGAGAGGGCTGAGAGAGATGCCTTGTTAGTACCTCAAAGAGAAGGAAGAAGTAGTTGAAGAGAAGCCAGTATGCAAGGTGAACCTGAGTTTAGATGAGATCCACGCTCTAAGTTTTCAGGGAAGGAGTACCTGTTGTTGTTAAGAAAGGTTTTGTCCCAAATGGGAATACCCATCTTCCAGTGGGTGTTGAGGGTGCGCAGCAATTCCCAACCATCATGGCCTCCTGTCTAGTTCACTATTAGGAAATTTCTGCATAAAATGTTGTGAGTTTTGTATTCTTTCTAATGTCGTGGCTCCCGTACAGAAGCCAAATGTGACAATCTTCTTTGACTACACTGCTTTAAGATTAGATAACAGGGGGATCCTTTTGAAGTCTTTCTGAAAACCTCTGTCTTTGCTTCTCAGAAGAGTCTGGAAAGCTCCTGAAACGCAGGAGCAGGGAGGTTGGAGGGGGAAAAGACACCTTAAAACTGACAGTGAGAAGTAGAATCTGTACACACTGATAAAGTGGTTTTGGATTAACTAACTGCAGGATAAATTGTAACAAAAAGCAAGATGGTTAAACTGGGAGTTCCCATTATTAGCATCATAAAAGTATTAAAAATAGAATTCACAGCAAACAGGATGTCTGGTCATAACTGTGCAGTTTCGGTTGCCCGGTATTTATGCAGTTGACCTTCTGTGCTGAGATCAGAGAGCAGTGAGGAGCCTCGTGACTGTGAATAAAAATCCCGTTTAGTCTGATCACACCAACATGGCAGCTCCTGGAAGAAGTGGGCTAGCATTTAAGGGTAATGCAGAGAAATGAATTAGTACCTCCAGGGAACAGGACATACGCTGCTCCCACTCTGGGGGCAACACATCTTTTTTGAAAAGCTGTAGTTTTACCTGGAGTTGTGGCCAGTGGAACTACATATTTTCTTTTTAATAGCGGAGTTAAAATTCTTTTTTTTTTCTTCTCTGGTATTAAATTTGGACATAGACTGTCAGGAGTACAGAGACTTTATTCCATGTTCCTGAACTTGTTGTACCAAATGAATTAAGAAACCTATAGTTTTGGGAGATGGGCTGTGCTGCTCAGCCAAAAGGACATCGTGAGCATTCAGTGCATCGTGGGAAGTGTTCCCCATTGACCATTTAAAGTAGAACTATTAAGAAAATTCTTTCTTCAACCTCATAGACACACAGGTAATGCCTGCAGCTTGAAGTCTGGACCAGACAGCCCTGACATTTTAGCATGGAGAACAATTTGTGTTCACAGTCCCTGCCTATTGTGTGACAGCAGATGAGAGAGCCAGGCTGGAGTGCCAGGTTCTTACTGCCGTATGCAAATACATTTTTTTGTATTCATGTTGTTGTGAAATGTGGTCAGCTGTGCCAACAGCACTTAGCTGAAATTAACCTTCTCTATTGTGTGCTTTTCTGTTCTGAAAATTTCCATCTCTTTCAACTGAAAAGCAGACTGCCTTAGGTTTTAAGGAGCAAATCCATGAATGTAACAAAAAACAACGTAAAAAGTATCTGAGATACTACTTTTAAGAGTTGATAGCAAATGTTGAAATTTGTTAAAAATAGTGGTAGCATGGTTGCATAAAAAGGAGGCTTAAGAATCAATATTAAAAGCCCTAAAAATATGGCTATCCTTTTTCAGTGTTTGGAAGAAACAGGCTGTTTCAAAGTCGGCATATCTCAGTATATGAACATTTTTTCTTAATGTTCAGCTGACTTCTGTTGAGTAATCCATTTGGTATTATTTTAAGAACTCCTGAAACTGTATTTAGTGTCTGTGTATGCAGTTTCTGTGAATCAGTATTACAGAAAATTGTTTTCCATATAAGTACCTCAGTAAATAAATGAAATAATAGTATTGGTAGAGGCTCAGAAATTTCCCCAAACGTGTGTCATGGAACAGTTGCATGTCAGTAGTAGACAAGACATGTCTTGGGGAATTAATATGGTTGCCACAAATGGGTCTTCTGGAGAGAAAAAAAAGGAGGGGGAGGGGGAAAGGCACTTCTGTTACTTTGTATTGACCTGCATCTCAATTTTGTGATGATTCATTGAGATTAGTAAAGCTGTACCTACAGATCTTCGTTTTGGCTCACTGCCAAGTTCTTAGGTTTTGGTAGTGCCCTGCTTTCCGATTTTTGTTCCTCTTCCTTTTAAACGAGGATGTTGGCTTAGAGCATCAGAAATTCTGTTGCATATCAACATACGTACTAATGGCATACTTGAAATAAAAGTTATTTGAAATAGGTATTCCTGGCTTATTTCTCAATGTCTTTTTGCCAAGCCATTTGTTTACTGAACCTTTGAAAAGAGAGATATAATTTTCAATTAACTGAAGGAATGTACAACATTCAAATACCACACCCAGCCTGCTTAGGAGGACAATATTTTTTTTGTGCCTACATGCCCTTGAATAGTTAAGGGGCAGGTTTTGGGTTGCTGTCAGTTTATAGTGGAAAAATACAAGTCTGAAGGTATTGCTTGAGAAGGCAAAATGTGTAGGTGAAAGCAAAATGCTGGAAGAACATACAGTACGAGAAGTATAGCCTTAAAGAAATGTAACTGTATTAGTGGATTGGGATTGACAAAGAGCTCTAGTCAAGTTTTGATTTCCTTGCAGACTGGGGAAGCTTTCTCTAAGATCTTATTTATCTTCTTAAACAAGGCACAGTATATATGTGTATATACATTCATATATATATATGTGTGTGTGTATATATATATATGAATGATTTGGCTTTCCCCCCTTCTCCTCCCCCAAAACCAAAAAGAAATGCTGTGTTTTAAGAAACATCATTGTCAATTTTTAATCAGTTTCATGGTAACTTTTTTAGTTTAAAAGAGGTGGTTTTTAGAAGAAATTTGATAATACTGCTTTTTTGACCTTGTTGGGAAAGCATGATTAATCCCTTTTAGGTCCTTGCTTGGTCCTCTGCAAGAACCATGTCTTTTCCTGTGCCATCGATGTTTCAGCAAAGTAACTAGGCTTGAGTAGAGACCACACACACGTTTGGGTCTGTGGCAGGACAGGATGTGGATTTAATTCTGAAAAGGTGGGTTGGTCTACAGCGAATGTACTCGACACCCATGGAAGGCTTCCTTCCTCCCCAGCTGGTGTCCTGGCCAGCTGTCCCCGCTCACTGCCTGTGGAGGCTGACATAGCCGGCTGTGGGCAGAGCTCTGCTGACAACCTGACTGCTCTTCCTCAAAAGGTATGCTCGGGGCACAGCAAGCTTTCCTCAGGAGTGTGGGGAGACATCCCACAACTCAGATGGTTTGAAGGTTAATCATCTAGAAGGTCAGGTCCTTAGGAGTGCGAGGCTACGTGGAGGCTGTGAGCAGAGTCTGCATTTCTCCCTGCTGACTCTGAAGGCATTCCAGGGCCAGCCTGTCGTAACCTGGCCCCTTCTGCCGTGAAATAGCCAGAGCACGGAGTATGTTGCAGCTCCTCACTGCAACTAACACTAAAAGGCTGGAGCTAGAAGCTTTTAAATCTTTTTTTGAGTCCCGGTATTACCGATCTATACGTTCTGAAGTGATTGGGTCAATAAATTGCATGACTTCAGGGAGGAAACTTTAAGATGAATGCCAGAAAAAATGCCAGCTGTGCTCTTTGCTAGGTTCTGGCCCTAGACTCTTTTCCCTTTCCCCTTTGCTCTTATCTCCTGGAAGTCATGAAACTGAAGCTTTTTATATTTTGTGCATGTATCCACAGGACAACAAAAATCCACACTGGCAGTCAGCAATACACATTATTGATGGCCAGTTTTCATAGAATAGATAATGAGTAGGCACTCCTCCATTGTGGATTGATAGTAACGTGGTTAGATTTTAATGGGCCACTTGGCCTGGTTTAAACTCCTTCTGCTTAAATGTCAGCAGATACTTATTTTTGTTTTTAGATTATGACCTTTGTGAAAAGAAGAAAAAGAGGGTAAATAAAGTCATAAAACCTAATCTCATTCAAGATTCAACAAATTCTGTTTTTTGAGTCAGAAGCTCAGTCTTAAATTTTCATTTTTGTTTCTACCAGGGGTCTATATATAGGAGCACAAGGCAGAGGCTGTTGCATGCTGTTCTGTGAAGCAGAGTGCATAAAAGAGTAAAGGCACATCTTTTAGCCCAAACCTTGTATTGTCTTTTGTTGGTCAGTCAGACATTTTAATAGTGGGCCCATTTCAAATCTAGGTAACATAGTTCTGTAGCTATGTACTATTCATAGGGTTTCAGTCCTTAAACAGGCTCTTCACAGGCATGTGATGCCCATGTCCACGGTAGTCCCCATTTAGTATATCCCGATGGAAGGACTGGCAGTTTTTCAAGTGAGGTGAAAGACAGAAGGATTGAAGAGCTCAGATTTAGCAGAAATTAGTGCAAGTTTTTACAAAAGTCGTATGTGCACATTTACTGTTCTGGGAATGCAGCCACTGGATTAATGTTTGCAAATCCAGCCTTTTAAATTATTTCTTGTTATTTAAGTTTACTTTGGAGTTCAAAGTTTAAATGTGGGGACTTCAGTAAAGCATGTGTGTCCATCAGCTGTGATCGAGAAGTACTATCTGTTTTGAATGAAGTGGTTTTGTTTAGTCCCATGTCACATTTAGATTCAGTGATGCCATGCTTTATAATCCATGTAATGGAGCTACTTTATATACGTTAGAATACAGTATTCCATGTAACAAAAAGCCACTTGTACTCTTGGAATAAACCTGTACTAGTTTAAAGCAAATGTCACTATGTACATTTTATCTTATGAAACTGTGAACTGGTGTAAACTTTAGGTTACACAAAGAGTGCAATGGCACTATACTGGGTGTAAAACAATATAGAACTTGGTGCTCTACATCAGCTTACAGAGAAGCTCAATAGTTCTGTGATTGTTTTAGTTCACCTGCATAAATGTTCATAATGCCATATTTTGGCAGTGGTATGACAGATAATTTTCTGTTTTAAAAGGTCATGGAAGAGTAATTTAAATGTCCAAATACATTAGCTATTGTTTTATTTTTTAATTCTCCCCCTTCTTGAAAATACTGAGAAATTCAGTTGCATAAACAGGAAAGTGACTGAGCTCCTCCAGTAATCCATTGTAAATTCAGTGTTTGTGCCTTTCAAATTACAGTGGCTAGACGTAAGCAATGTAAATCATTCTGAGACCCGTACAGCATGTATAGATAGAATGGTTGCACCCAGTGGTTTCTGGATCTTCTTCCACAGTGCAGAAATACCACATCATTTAGCAATATTAGAAAGATCAGTTTAGAGAGATTAGTGTAGGATCACAGAGGATGGTCTGTCCAGCCACTTTACAACAGTATGGCTGTAGGAATAGGTACACCTAGTGACTTGGATTGCTTTTCATAGTTCTTTACAGGTACGGTCAGTACTTTGCTTTCATAGAAAAAAATATTTTGTGTTTCACATCCGTAACAATGGAGACAAAATGATAAGTTAACTGCAAAGGTTTTTGGGCCAATGTGTACCAGATCAGACATCTGTGTGCCAGACACACATGCTTCTGGGAGAGTGTTTCTGCTCGGTGGTCTGCACAAGATGCTGTTCTTTATGTAAGCCAGCTTTAGACGGGTTTCTGTGAAAGATGGAGATTACAGGTGAGACAAATCATTTTTACTTCTTAACAATTCCTCCATCTCATCTGCCTTTCCTGTTTTTTAGCAAGTTTTCTTCTGCTGACTGTTGATGAGACAGTGGCTCTGAATTCTCCTGCCGCTGTGTTTGTTTTGCCATGGCAGTTGTTACTTACAGTGAAGGAACTTTCCTGGCTGTCCTGGAGGTTCCCCTGGACTTTACCTTTTCCACATGAAACAGTGCAGCTCTGTGGAAGCTCCGGAGGGACAACTATGGAGTTTCTGCATCCTTAGGACAGTGGTCCTCAGTGAAGGAGGTGGCTCTGTGTAGAGTCCTGTAAAGCTTCCCTTCCCCTGAGCCGAGGACTTGCGTGTATGGCCTCACAGATCCCCTCTGCAAATATCTCTGTTTGCTGATGGTTCCCTGCTGGCCATTAGCCAAGATATTTTACCCAAATCTTACAGAATGAAATCAGATTCACCTAAAAGGACCTACTTCCCCTAAAACTGTAATGCACACTGGCATCAGTAATACTATCTTTTTTCTGAACTAGTAGAATCCCACTTGAGTGTTACTAGTGGGTAGGTTTCGGGGTTTTTGGTTGGGGTTTTTTGGTTTTTGTTTTTACTTACTATTAGAAAAGTCTGCATTAGTTCAGTAGTAGTACTGTTATTCTGCCTGGCTTACTCCAGTTATCTTCTTCTGAGCTGCTGAATA